>NC_134402.1:206648273-206790773 GCF_038048845.1 Mixophyes fleayi | reverse complement strand
GACATAGGGGAAATGTTTATTAAGCACTTATGCAAATGAATAAACTGTATACTAATGACAATATAATACAACTATAGATTGTAAGCTTTCGAGCAGGGTTCTCTTACTTCTCTGTCTGTATCTACTACCCAGTATTGTCTTATTAATGTTTAATTGTAAAGCGCTACGGAATTTGCTGGCACTATATAAATAAATGATGATGATGACTGTGACAGGGTGGACCGCCTATGACACCCTATCTGCTGTTGCTGTAGCTGGGCTTACTTTGCCACCGTTCCCTTTTGTTATCCCAAACGCGCCCTCTCACTGCAGTAGGAGGGGCTTACAAGTACTGCCACCACTGGACTCCTATATCGGCATCCAGAACCGAGTTTCTTCTAGATAACTGATGCTGCTAATGTACCCCTTTACTGGTGCACTTGGGCTGTTTCTCTTGACCTCTTCCTATAGATCAGGGTTGTTGTGAAAGGATTCTCCCTGGACTATCGCACTGGCCAGAGCTGCTGGGTAGCGGGCAGAGCGGTGGTACTGAATGCTTGGTCCAAACCTCAGAAACATCTGGGAACGGATTAGATTTTGAGTCTAACCTGTAGGTCACAGTATTTTCAGCATGGAAGATGTTCTCAAGCTGGTCTTTGAAGCAAGCGATGTTTATTTGCAGTCACACTGATTGAAGGTATCAGTGCTCAGGTCAGATGGAATCAGAAGAACAATTTTTAATAGATGACAGTTTTGGACACAGTCTCACAGGGTATTTTTAGAATCGGGATGCAATTTGTTTACCCAAACATGGATTTACATGCAGTGCAAAGCTAACAATATTTACACTTCTCTGTTATGTGCTAAAACTTGATGCTTGCATTATCTGAGATGCAGTCACGCCAGACAGCCAGGCAGCGCCCCCTGCTGGGTATACAGGCGAAACAGGTGTTTGTTACTTCACAAGACTAACTTAACAATTCCTGCTATCAGCAAACAGACTTCTTCTAGCAATGTTACAAACCCAAACACTTGCATACAAAACACATCCCAATGTAACTGGATAAGTACATTTCAATTTATACATTGGTACCTGATTGAAATACATTTCTACAATAAATTAATTCTACATTATCCAGCCACAAATAAATTATTTATAAGTGATCCAGTCACAAGAACCTATATTTAAAACTGCTTTTGCAAAAATTAGTTAACATTTTTACAAAGAAAAGTGCAAGGTTATAAATGACATGTTTAATAATTTTTAATATGTTTAAAAAATACAACCAGACAAACTAAACATTCCATCTGTCCATATAAATGCATTTATAAGATAATTTGTCTGTCCACAGGACCCTCGCAAAGGATTCGGTATTGCCATCTCTGGAGGCAGAGACCGCCCATCTGGAACAAATGGAGACCACTCGGTCATTGTGTCAGATGTTGTCCGCGGAGGACCTGCTGACAATAGATTGCAGTAAGTTAAGCAATAAGAATATTTGTTCTTCCAATTCTTATGATACAATTGTTGCACTCATTATTACATTGAGATTTATGGTGGTTTGTTAATTGTTATATTGGTTCTGCAGGACACGTGACCACATTGTAATGGTGAATGGTGTTTCAATGGAGAATGCTGCCTCATCCTTTGTCATTCACACGCTGAAATCCTGCACCAAGAGTGCCAATGTGGTGAGCTATTCGTTTATCCAGCACATTTGTTGACTGAGAACTAAATATTTATCAAATAATTTCTGTCATTGTGACCAGCATAATGATAAAAAGTAGAGATGGTCACTGACCCCCGTGTTTTGGTTTTGGTTTACGTTTTGGATCTGGATTACCTTTGTGTTTTGGATTTGGCATAACCGCCCTTGAGTGTTTGTGTTTTGGTTTTGTTTGGTTTTGTTTTTCAATTTGTTAAAAAATTTCATTTTTTTTGGGCTAAAATAACATAATTTAGTGCTCCACCTGTTTCTTGGATAAGTGAGGTAATTGTGCAGCTAATAAATGTCAAAGAGCGCTGACCCCCCGGGATGTGTGCTTTTATCAGACACACACCAATCCAGGGTGCCAGACAACGCACTAAAAAGAGCGATCGAAATACGTAGCAAAAAAGGCAGTTTGGTGTCTATCTGTATATTACACCCTACACTTTTAGTTAAATAGAAAAAAAAGCAGCCTGCAAACACTGTACGATCAATAGAAATGCCCAAAGCATCTTTTCTGTTTGGCTCTAGATTACACCCAAACCTTATTAGTGCAAATTAGGAAAAATACAGTTTAATCCCTGGTAGGCCATCCTTAATTCTACAGCTACACACACCAATCCAGGGTGGCAGCCAACGGTCATATTTATTCAATGTATTGTAACACTTGCCTGCAAATTCTACAGACAAGCGTGCTTATCTTCTTCTCCATCTTTGCCTATTGGCAATGTAGCCATCATCTTTGGGTGTATATTACACCCTACACTTATAGTTAAATAGAAAAAAGAGCAGCCTGCAAAAACTATTTTCTAAATAGAAATGCCCAAAGCAGATGTTCTGTTTGAGTCTAGATGATTCCCAGAGATTAAAATTGAAATAGACAAAAAAGCAGCCTGCAGAGACTGTACAATAAAATAGAAATGCCCAAAGGCAGTTTGGTGTCTGTCTGTGTATGACACCCTACACTTATAGTGAAATTGACAAAACAGCAGCCTTTAAAGACTGTACGTTAAATAGAAATGCCCCAAGTCCCTTTTCTGTTTGGGGGTAGATTGCACCCAACACTTATAGTGAAAGTTTTAAAAAGATGTTGTCGTCATCATCTTCAGCATCATCCTCACCCTCATCAGTGTGTACATCATCATCACAGACTATTAATTAATCTCTGCTGGAATCCGTCATTAGAGAACTGTCAGTGCTTGGATGTCTTTGATGGTAAAGGCCTTCCTCCTGAAAGATGTAGTTCATTTTAATGAACATCATCTTTTCCACATTTTTCGGAAGTAACCACCTACGTCGATCACTGACCATGTTCCCGGCTGTGCTGAATACTCTTTCAGAGTACACGCTGGAGAGTGGGCAGCTTAGGTATTGCAAAGCAAGTTTGTATATGGGTTTCCAAATGGCTTGTTTTTCTTCCCAGCATGGAAAGGGACTGTCTGACATTTCCATATCCAGTAACTCTTGAAAATAATCCTCCACCATCCTTTGCATGTTAATAGTAAGATTAGATGGAGTTATGGGCAAGGTCACACATTTTTGGGTAAAATCTTTCAAACCAGCCCAGATGTCAAACTGTTGTGGTCTGCCCCCTGCGTCATCCCTGCTTTGCTTTGGAAAGTGCAATTTTTTCTGACCAGCAGCTACCTGAGAAACTGAAGGAGGAGACGTAGTCAAGCCAAGGACCAGTTCAGCGGAGAACTTGCTGACCAATAGCTCCTTGCAAAGGTTCCCATCTCGGTCATTTTGAAGCAAAGAATCAATGTAGGTCTTAAACCTAGGATCAAGCACAGTCGCCAAAACGTAGTGGTCCGAGTTCAAGATTTGAATTACTCTTGGATCATTGCGAAGTGAATTAAGTACTTGATCGACAAGGCCAACATACTTTGCGGAATTGCTTTCTTTCATCTCCTCCTTCAGTTTGTCAAGCTGCTTTTCCAATAGTCGAATTAAGGGAATGACTTGGGTCGAGCTAGCAGAGTCTGAACTCACTTCACACATCACAACTTCAAATGGTTTCAGCACCTTGCACAGCACAGAAAGGATTCCCCACTGTGCAAGAGTGAAATAGATGCACCCTCTTTTCCCAATGTCATGGCTTGTGCAATACGCTTGGATGGCTTTGCGCTGTTCCTGCATCCTCTGAAGCATGTACAGGTTGGAATTCCACCTTGTTAACACCTCTTGCTTAAGTTGGTGACAGGGCAAGTTAAATTGTTCTTGGAGGTTCTGCAATCTCCTACATGCTGTGGCATGTCCCGAAGTTTTACAGGCCACCAAAAGCATCTCCTGCACCTCACGGATATTTCTTAGGAAGCTCTGCACCACCAAGTTTATTGTGTGAGTATATAGGGAATGTGATGGAATTCACCCAGCTGTAATGCTCGCACAATATTGTTGGCGTTATCAGAAATAACATATCCTGGGGAGAGTCCAAGTGTTATAAGCCATGCATCAATCACATCTCTCAGTTTGCGTAACAAATTGTCAGCTGTATGCCTGTTAGTGAAGCTGGTGATACAAAGTGTGGCCTGCCTGTGACAAATGTTACATAGTGGTGTACATGCTGCTGCTGTTCGTGCTGGTGAAGGCGAATGACCAACCCAGTGGGCTGTCACAGTCATATAGTCTTTGGTTGCCCACTTCCACTTGTCCACATATCTGTGGTTAAGTGGGCAGAATGGCATTTTTCAGCGCAATTACTACATTTTTAGGTACAGTTGCGGAATAGCTTTACGGGAAAAATGGTGCCGCGATGGAATTTTCTAACGGGGACACAAAACATCAATTAACTGTGAAATACCAGCTGCGTTTATTGTGGATATTGGACGCAGATCTAACACTAGCATAGTAGCCATGGCGTCTGTGATCCACTTGGCGACTGGGTGACTGCTGTCATATTTGCTTCCCCTAGCAAAAGATTGTTTCACAGTTAATTGTTGTAAAGTAGTAGTGCTCTTTTTCTTGGCCTTCTTATGGGAGGAAGATTCACCCCCAGCAACAGCAACAGCAGCAGCAGTGGGACTAATGCTTAAACATTCTTCAGAGGAATCAATTATAGTGCAGGATTCATCCAGCCTTACCAACTGGGATGCAGGACTAACTCCGATCGCTACTGAGGATATTGATGAAGACGGTGTTGTGGGTGTAGCTTGCAGCCGTTGGGATGTAGGTGACAGAAGGGTCCTAGCTGATGATAGAGTGCTTGTTATTTGTTTGCTATAAATTTCAGCTTTTCCCAAATCCTTGGCATAAACTCTCGTCAAATGGCAGGGGCGCACGCAGGATCCCCCCCCCCCCCCCCGAACGAAAAAAACTCCCAAAAAAACACTAGAGAAAGCTGCTGCGCACGCAGTTTCGGCAGCGCTGTCCTATACAGTAGCCGCGGCGCTGTCAAAGAAGCGTCCGCGGCGGTGCTGTATACAATACAGCACCGCCTCGGACGCTTCTTTGACAGCGCCGCGGCTACTGTATAGGACAGTGCCGCTATGGTGGCCACTTAGTTAGCGCAGGGGAGGGGGTTTCTGGAGACTCAGAAACCCCCCCTGCGTGCGCCACTGAATGGCGTAACATAGACGAGGTTCCAAGATGGTTAAGGTCCCTCCCTCGTCTGACTGTGGCTTGACATACACTACAAATGGCTATACAACTGTTGTCAGGTTTTGGGTAGAAATAATTCCACCCATAAGAGTGGCTTTTTTGGTTTTATGCCCAGGCATGACAATGGGCTTCTTCTTGTCACGGGTCAGAACTGCTGCCACTGGTGCAGGATTTACACAAACAACCTCATCCTCATCAACATCCTCATTAGCGCCCTTGTCGCCTACACAAATCTCCCCCTCATCCTCTTCTAATTCCAAAGTGGCATCCTCAATTGGTGAATCACTGGCTACTCAGGCTGTTCAGGCACACATCAGCAGAAATGCTGAAAGGGCCCTTCTTTATGGGTACACTATCAGAATGGTCACGATTACACATACCACTCATGGATGGACTCTCCACAGGGATTGATGTTATTTCTGATTCTCAGCATACATTTTCCTTACTGTTTTCTTGCAGCTCGGCTTTCACACGTAACAGTAGTTGTGCACCACTTTTGGAATCCAAATTACTTGGTCTTGCTTGGTCATGAGTGATTGTACAACAAGAAGGCTCAGTAACATTTTTAGATCTCGCACTAATAGAGAAAGGCGAAAGCCGAATTCTTTTTTTGCCACTGCGTGTGTAGAATGGCATGTTGCCAATTTTTTTTCCTCGGCAGTTAACTTTTCATCAGTTACTGCTCTTTTTCTCTTCAACACAGTAAAAGGTTTTTTTGGTGTGTTTTTTTTCCCTTACTTAAATCTTTTAGATATGCTTTACCAGATGACGTACAGGGAAGACTTCCATCAGGACTGGTGCCAGCAGCTGTTTGCTGATCCTGCTCATATGTGGACTGCTCTGACTGCTCTGAATCCATTTTAATGAGACCCAAAGCACTTGTAGTGCAAATTCAGAAATATATAGTGCTGTTATATAATAATTTAAACACCAGAAAATTGATTTTTTGGAACAGGGCAATATGTCACACCCCCAGGACTTGTAGTGCAAATTGAGAAAGAAATAGTGCTGGGATATTACAATTTCTGCAGGCAGAAAATAGTTTCTTTAGGAGGGAATATAACGCCCCAAACAGTTTGTAATGTTTGCAATAATGCCTCCTCTAAACTCCTTTCTTCCTGCTCTAATAACTGCTCTCTTTCTGCTGTAATAAGTGCTGTAATAACTGTCCTCTCCCTGCTCTAATCTTGCGACCTAACCCTTCTCTCTCCCTCTGTCAAATGGCAATGGATTGCTGTGGAGGCGGATATGTATGCATTTCAAACATCGTGAGAACCGAGATCCGACAACATCACGGTGACTTTTTGCCTCGTTTTCAATTCCGAATAGGCGGGAGAGTACCAAGCCTGCTCGGCTCGGTACTCGGATACCTAAGGTTTGGGCGGGTTCGGTTCTCGAGGAACCGAGCCTGCCCATCTCTAATAAAAAGGTGGTAAAGGTTTGGCAAAAGCGAAGTTTCGAAATCATAAACAAAAGTCCGTTACAATGGTTTACAATAATTTCAAGATCTTTTGGCTTATGTGTATAGGTAAATCATCTTTTGTAATTCCAGGTCATCCTAAACCAACCTAACACCGCTAAAAAATCTACTAAATACACTTTTTCACACACTACTTAAGCTACAAGATTGAAAGAATATATTTTTAAGTACATCAGCAAAAAAACTAAAAATATCAAATATTTGTATGAAATTAATGTTTGTCAAAAATAAAATGTTCATAAGTAATGATTATTGATGGTAGTTCTGTGAATTTAATAATTGTCATAGCTAGTGAGAATTACTACCACAAGATAGCTCTAAAAGAAAAATCTAGAGTGTATTTTTCCATTTAAAATCTTGTTTTCTTTAAACTAGAGATGGGCGGGCTCGGTTCCCCGAGATCCGAATCCATCCGAATTTCACATATCCAAGTACTCTCCTGCCCATTCGGAATCGAAATCGAGGCAAAATGTCATGGTGACGTATTCGTATTTCTGAGGTCGGTTCTCGCGAGATTTAAAAAGCATAAATACCAGCCTCCACAGCAGTTCATCGCCATTTGACAGAGGGAGAGAGCAGGGTTAGGTCACAGGCTATATCAGCGCAGGGACAGAGCAATAATTGGACACATTATTGTTTCTACTATATACAATTCTAATATTAATACCAATTGATAGAGCAGTAAGAGGAGGATAAAGGAGTTTTTTTTGTTTTTTTTCAATTTCTGGCACTCCAAGTGCTTTTGGGGTGTCTCTTATTCCCCATTGTTTTGCAGTAATTTTTCTGGCTGTCAAAAGTCATATTTGTCAGCAGTATCTATCTAATACAATTTTGGCACTACAACATACTTGCCAACTCTTCCGGAATGTCCGGGAGACTTTCCGAAATTCGGTTCAGTCTCCCGGCATTTCTTCCGCATCCTGGATTTCACAGAGAATCGTGTCAAATGATGCGATTCTCGGTGATTGACGCCATTTTGGAGGGCAGGAGGGGGCGCGACGAGGCCAATCGCGTCATTTTGGCCCCGCCCCCGCGATATAAATTACGTTTTCGCTCCAGTTACGCCCCCTCTCCCGGAAACTTGTTTCCGAGAGTTGGCAAGTATGCACTACAAGTGCTTTGGCCTCCTTAAAATTGATTCAAAGCAGTCCACACATATGAGCAGAATCAGCAACCCGGTTCTGTCACCAGTCCTGATGGTAGTGTTCCCAGTACGTCATCTGGGAAAGGCGATGTCAAAGTACATAGTCTTTTTAAATCGGTGAAAAAAAACACACACCCAAAAATTTTTTACTGTGTGGAAGGGAAACAGTGTAACTGAGGAAAAGTTGACTGCCAAAAAAAAAAAAAAAAAATGCCAACATGCCATTCTACACACGCAGTGGCAAAGAAATAATGAGGCCTTCGTCTTCCTCTATTAGTGGCAGATCCAAAAATGTTACTGAGTCTTCTTCTTGTACAGTCAATCGTGACCAGGCAAGACCAAGTAATTTGGAGTCTAAAAGTGGTGCACAACTACTGTTACGCGTCAAAGCCGAGCTGCAAGAAAACAGTAAGGTATTAGAGGATAATGTATGCTCTGAATCAGAAATGACAACAATCCCTGTGGAGAGTCCATCTAACAGTGGTATGTCTAATCGTGAGCATTCTGTCAGTGTACCCATAAAGAAGGGCCCCTTCAGCAGTTCTGCTGATGTGTTCCTGAACAGCCCGAGTGTAGCCGGTGATACACAAATTGAGGATGCCACTTTGGAATTAGAAGAGGATGAGGGGGAGATTTGTGTAGGCGACTAGGGCGATGTAAATGAGGATGTTGATGAAAATGAGGTTGTTTGTGTAAGTCCTGCACCAGTGGCAGCAGTTCTGGCACGTGACAAGAAAAAGACCATTGTCATGCCTGGCCATAAAACAAAAAAATCCACTTATGTGTAGAATTATTTCTACCCCAATCCAGACAACAATTGTATAGCCATTTGTAGTGTATGTCAAGCCACAGTCAGTCGAGGGAGGGACCTTAACCATCTTGTAACCTCGTCTATGTTACGCCATTTGACGTGAGTTCATGGCAAAGTGTTTGGAAAATCAAAAGTTCTTCCAAAAAAATTACCAGCACTCCATCAGCTAGGACCCTCCGGTCACCGACATCCCGACGGCTACAAAATACACCCACCACACCATCCTCAATAATATCCTCAGTAGCGCTCGGAGTTAGCCCTGCATCCCACTTAGTAAGGCTGGATGGCTCCTGCACTATTATTGATTCCTCTGAAGAAAGCGTTAGTCCCACTGCTGCTGCTGTTGCTGCTGCTGGGGGTGAATCGTCAGCCCAGAGGAAGGCCAAGAAAAGAGCAGTCCTACATTTCAACAATTAACTGTGAAACAATCATTTGCTAGGGGAAGCAAATATGACAGCAGTTACCCAGTCGCCAAGCGAATCACAGACGCCATGGCTGCCATGTTAGTGTTAGATCTGCCTCCAATCTCCACAATAAACGCAGTTGGTTTTTCACAGTTAATTGAGGTTTTGTGTCCGCGTTACAGAATTTCATCGCGACACCATTTTTCCCATAAAGATATTCCACAACTATACCAAAAAGTGTGTACAAATATAGAGTTTGCGCTGAAAAATGCCATTCTGCCCACTGTCCACTTAACCACAGATATGTGGACCAGTGGAAGTGGTCAAACCAATGACTATATGACTGTGATAGCCCACTGGGTTGGTCATTCACCTTCACCAGCAGGAACTGCAGCAGCATGTACACCACTACGTAACATTTGTCACAGGCAGGCCACTCGTTGTATCACCGGCTTCACTAACAGGCATACAGCTGACAATTTGTTACGCAAACTAAGAGATGTGATTGATACATGGCTTATACCACTATGACTCTCCCCAGGATATGTCATTTCTGATAACGCTAACAATATAGTGCGAGCATTACAGCTGGGTGAATTCCATCATATTCCCTGTTTTGCTCACACCATCAACTTGGTGGTGCAGAGCTTCCTACGAAATAACCGTGAGTTGCAGGATATGCTTTCGGTGGCCTGTAAAATTTCAGGACATTTCAGGCATTCTGCCACAGCATGTAGGAGATTGCAGCAGCTCCAAGAACAGTTTAACTTGCCCTGTCACCAACTTAAGCAAGAGGTGGTAACTAGGTGGAATTCCACCCTGTACATGCTTCAGAGGATGGAGCAACAGTGCAAAGCCATCCAAGCGTATTGCACAAGCCATGACATTGGGAAAAGAGGGTGCATCTATTTCACTCTTGCACAGTGGGGAATCCTTTTAGTGCTGTGCAAGGTGCTTAAACCATTTAAAGTTGTGACGTGTGAAGTGAGTGCAGATTCTGCTAGCTTGAGCCAAGTCATTCCTTTCATTAGACTATTGGAAAAGCAGCTTGAGAAACTGAAGGAGGAGATGAAAACAAGCAATACCGCAAAGTATGTAGATCAAGTACTTAATTTGCTTCACAATGATCCTCGAGTTATTAAGATCTTGAACTCGGATCAGTACGTTTTGGCCACTGTGCTTGATCCAAGGTTTAAGACCTACATTGAGTCTTTGCTTCAAAATGAACGAGATGTGAACTTTTGCAAGGAGCTATTGCTCAGCAAGTTGTCCGCTGAACTGGGCCTTGGCTTGACGACGTGTCCTCCTTCAGTTTCTCAAGCAGCTGCTGCTCGTAAAAAATTGAATTTTCAAAAAGAAGCAGGGAAGACGCAGAAGGCAGACCAGAACAGTTTAACATTTGGGCTGGTTTGAAGGATTTTTCAAATGTGTGACCTTGCCCATAACTCCATCCAATATGAGTATTAACATGCAAAGGATGGTGGAGGATTATTTTCAAGAGGTAATTGATATGGAAATGTCAGACAGTCCCTTTTCCTTACTTGGAAAGAAAAGCAGGCAATTTGGAAAACCCATGTACAAACTTGCTTTGCAATACTTAAGCTGCCCACCCTCCAGTGTGTACTCTGAACGAGTGTTCAGCACAGCAGGGAACTTAGTCAGTGATCGCCATAGAAGATTACTTCCTAAAAATGTGGAAAAAATGATGTTTATAAAAATGAATTACATCTTCCACGAGGAAGGCCTTCACCATCCAAGACATCCAAGCACTGACTGTTCTCTAATGGTGGATTCAAGCGGCGATGAATTGATAGACTGTGATGATGACGTACACACTGATGAGGGTGAGGATGAAGCTGAAGATGATCACGATAACATATTCTTAAAACTTTCTATTTAAGTGTAGGGTGCAATCTACCCCCAAAGAGGAAAGGGACTTGAGGCATTTCCATATCACGTACTGTCTTGAAAGGCTGCTGTTTGGGCAATTTCTCCTTAAGGGTAGGGTGTCATACACAGTGACCCCCAAACTGGCTTTGTCCATTTCTCTTAATATTGTACAGTCTATAACGGCTGAATGTTTGGGTATTTTCTACAAGTGGAGGGAGGCCTAGAGAGACAGAAACCAAACTGCCTTTGTCCATTTCTTTACATATTCAGCTATAAGTTTAGGGTGTAATATACATCCAAAGACGATAGCTGCATTGCTAATATGCATAGATGGAGAGGAAGACAATCTGGTTTGTGTGTAGAATTAATGAAGGCCTACCAGGAATTAAACTGTTTTTTGGATAATTTATTAGCTTTACAACTACATTACTTATCCAAGAAACAGGTGGAGCACTAAATTTGGCTCTTTTATGACCAAAAACATTGGTTTTGTTTTGCTATTTTGTTAAAAAAATCAAACAAAACCAAAACACGCAATGGCGGTTTGGCAAAACCAAAACACGACGGTAATCCAGATCCAAAACCAAAACATGTGGGTCAGTGAGTATCTCTACTTTTAACTCATTTTCACTTTCTAGGTTTCATTTTCCATTCTGTATTTTCCCACTGCAGACCGTTAAACGACCAAGAAAAATTCAAATTCCTGTGAGCAATCCTGTGCCCTCAGTTTCAACAGGACCATCTTTCAGCTCTCAAATGCCACGCATTACAGAACCTCTATTCTCGCAGTCCTCTGACAAGGAATTAAGAGACGAACCAGATTCTCCAGTACCCTGGGGGAGGAGACATGAGCGCTCCAGTAGGGAGCAACATGAGAATACAGCAAGAGGCTATGAAGGGGATTCTTCCAGTGGACGTAGCTCTGGAGGATCTTTCACACCATCCTCCTACCATGCCAGGCACCGTAGGACAAGGGGTGTGGGAAGTGAAGCAGGGAATTATTCAAGGAGGAGGGCTGGTAAAGAAAGACATGGCTCTGGCAGTGAAACAGTGGCCTCTAAGAGAGAGAGAGAGACTGGTAGTTGGCTGGAGGGCTCTGTGAGTGGGGAAGGAGAGTATTCATGGAGAGGCTCTGATCGTGATGCAGGGGGAAGACACCACAATGGTCTAGAACTTGTATCAGGATTCAAGCGGCTACCACCTCAAGATGTACCATCCAAACCTGTTAAAGCTGTACTGATGAAACATATGGAAAACCAAGGTATGTTGAACTGCATTTCCATAAGTTTGTGCAATATACATGTGAACAAAATTAAAATGGATTTGTTGCACATTGCATTGCTTCTCCTTGCAGTATATAGTTATGTTATTTCTGGCCTCTTTGGGCCTGAGTCATTAAGGAAAGTAAGACACAAAAAGGAGTAAGTTTTTTTTCTTGGACAAACCCTGTTACAATGCAATTGGAAGCACATTAGATTATAATTTTTTACAAATAACGAAAATACTGGCTGCTTTTTCAGGTAGCACACAAATACTTGATAACTTTATTTTTATACTGAAATTTAAAGTTGATTTAGGACATGCCCTATCCCAACTATAAATCTGTTCCTACATTTAAATTCACCTCCCCCTCCAATGCAGCATTTAACTTTGCACCTTGGTAAAGCCTCCTTCTTTTAATTTTTATTTTTTTCAATTTAATTTTTTTGCTTTGCTCTCCTTAATTACTCGGGTCCTTTGGCTTTTTTTTTTTACTTAACACTTAATACTATATGTACAGTATATTAATCTCTTCAGCACAAACACAAGTGTATATATTCAATTACTAATCTATTATTACAGAATATGGGTTGAAGCTAGGCAGTCAAATCTTCATTAAACATATCACAGAGACTGGTTTGGCAGCACAGGAAAAATCCCTGCTGGAAGGGGATCTCATTCTAAAGGTAATTAATACTTACCATCCTTTTCACTCTTCTGCATCTTTCTATCATTATTTTTTTATTATTATTTTTTTATTTTATTTGTTATATACCTATCCCTCTCCCTGATTCTTACCCTTAACTTGACAAATAGAACACCCGCTGTTAACCTTTTCATTCCTACTTACAGACCAATCTTCTAGTCTATCCGTTGTCTAATTTACAATTACTTCATATCCAATTGCTTTATAGATAAATGGTGTGACAAGTGAAAATATGTCTTTGGTTGACACTCGCCGGCTTATTGAGAAGTCAAAGGGCAAGCTCATTCTCATCGTTTTAAGAGATAATCGACAGTTCTTGGTCAACATTCCACAACTAAGAGACAGTGAGAGTGAAGATAGGAGCTCCATTCGCGCTGGTAAGAGGCTGGTATGGATAATCCCTAGCCTAAATTGAGCAGAAGGTATTCAGAAGACGGTTAAGCTTAACAGGTTTTATGTGTCTAGTTAGGGCATCAGACTTAAGATTTTAATGGAAGCAATAAATATTGCAAGTGTAACATTCAACAAGACTATGCTAAAGACTAAAGATGCTCAGAGCTGGATTAAGGCTCTGGGGGGCCCGGGGCACTTTAGGCAGGGGGGCCCCTATGATGTAACATGGTTATCATTTTAGACAAATACACAGGCAATGCAGTGTGCACTACGGTTAGGTGCACGCAGCTCTGCCTTTATGAGCAGTACAGTGTGGAGGGGGACATACCTCCCAACTGTCCTTGTTGTCGGACCCAATCCTGACTACACAAGACAGTCACCCAAATTCAGGACTGCCCGACTAGATTCAGGACAGTTGGCAAACTGTCCTGCTCTCTCCTACCTGTTCTTGTCACTCTCACCACCTGTGGCTGCTAGTTTCTCTAGTTGCTGCTTGCCTGGATCCTGGAAAGTTGGGGGCCCTATTTGGAAAAAAACATGGGTACATGAAATTTAGAAAATTCCAACCAGCCCCAGCATTAAATCAATAGTATTCCCATTTAATATATAAAAATATTTTCCTCCCTCGAAACAGCCCCAGCAATAAATTAAATGGCATTTACGTTTAAAAAATATAACCATTTTCCACAACCATCCTGGCATTAAATAATTCATATTTCACATTTAATAAAGTCTAATTTTCCCCAAACAGCCCGACATTCATTTATGAGCTTCCAAACCACCCCAGCATTAAATTTAAAGGTCCAATTACCCCATCTTAAATTGATAGCCCCCACTATTAAATTAAATTGCCCCACCATCACCCCACAAATAAAATAGCACCCATTAAATAAATAGCATCCACCTGCAATTCAAGATTAAATTAAGAACCCCCCTTCCCTCACACATTATATTAACATACTACCCCCCTCACACACACACATTATATTAACATACTACCCCCCTCACACACACATTATATTAACATACTACCCCCCCTCACACACACATTATATTAACATACTACGCCCTCACAAACACATTATATTAACATACTACCCCCAATAACTTTGCTCTATCCGCTCACTGTATGACCTTGTTTCTCTTCACAAATGGGACGGCACCTGTCACGTGGTGTTCGTCCCATGTGACACCAACAGCAGGCCACACATAGGGGAAGGGGAGGATGGATCATAAGAATCCAATGCCAATGATAGAAGGTGGCTGGTCTCAGAGGAGGGGCCAGCCACCAAGTAATAGAGACTTGGGCCAGTGCAGGGACCGGACCAAAATAGTCTTTTCTCTGCCCGGCCCAACGGGCATATGCCCCCCAGCTCCCCATCCCAGAAAATAGCATTGATACTGCACATTAAAAAAAAAAAGAAACACTGATAAAATGACATCAGTTTTAAGTAATATATATATTATATATATATATATATATATATATATATATATATATATATATATATATATATAAAATGATTAATAAAATAGAGGATCCTAAAACTTATAAGTTATAGGAACCTCTATTTTATTAATAATTATTAAAGTGATTACTCAAGCAAATATATATATATATATATATATATATATATATATATATATATATATATATATATATATACACACATACACACACACACATATATACATATACACACACATATATACATACATATACACACACATATATACATACATATACACATACATATACACATATACACACATATACATACATATACACACACATATATACATATACACACACATATATACATACATATACACACACATATATACATACATATACACACACATATATACATATACACACACATATATACATGCATATACACACACATATATACATGCATATACACACACATATATACATATACACACACATATATACATACATACATTGATTTACCAGTCTTTGTCACTTCTCATGGAGTATGAGTCCATTAAGTCGTAACATGGGGCATTTGTATTGAACTACTGTCATACCGAAACTTTATAAACTTTTGTAACATAACTAAAATGACAGTTTTGAGTTTAATAAGCAACAATATTAAGTAAAATTGGCTGTAAAGAAGTAATAATAAATACTTCTTTAAAATTGAATGTGCTAAAAATATTGATATATCTGACTTTAACCAGTGTAAGTTTTGGGCACTGGGTTTAGATGCAGAAAAGAAGGATGTTTACATTTTGCTGACCTTCTTTTTTCCTCCTGCTTGCTTGTACCATACTCCAAGTGAAAGTGTGATTCTGGAAGCCATGTTTAGCACTGTAACCTCTTTTGGTATGGGAGGAGCTGCTGCACATGCGCAGCAGCTTAATTTCGGCCATCATGGAATGGCCTGATGTACATCAGCACCGCGGCTGCTGTACATCAGGCAAGCTGTCAAATTTTGTGGGGGCGGGGGGCGTGGCGGTATTCCTGCGTCAGGCGGGGGGCCCACAACCGCAGAAGCACTAGAATCGGATCACTGACAGGTGATCCGATCAGCGTGTGGCCGGCGGCGGGGGGCCCTCAGAGAGAGGGGGGCCCGGGGCACGTGCCCCCTGTGCCCCCCCCCTAATCCGGCCATGAAGATGCTAGAACATAATAAACAGTGTGCAGAGATAGGCTATGAGTAACTGTCTTGCAAAACATAATTAGTAGGGATGCACTATAGACATAATACAGTATTCTTTTGCAATAGAGTGTCTATAATACCTAACCAAATCTTGGCACTAGTGGTCGTGTTAAAAATGAGCAGAAGGCTCAAAAAAATTGCAGTTATTTTGTGGTTATATTTCTTTTATGCATTAGTAATATATGAAAATCAATAAAATATGCTTTAAGAAAAAAAAAAAAAAGTTGTAGTAAGCATCTAATCCCCACAGACTTGCCATCCATTTCCAGAGGCAGTGCTTGGATTTTTAAACTTGTCCCTGAGAAACTTTTGACCTAAAAGAATTAGGTTTATTTTCAGTGCTGGACAACAGTCAGGGTCATGTTTCCTATATAACCACTCCCTCTTTATCTCCTCAGTTCATATGCCTTTTCACAAATACAAAGTATACCCCATACTCATCCATCCTCCCACTCTTGTTTTATCCCTTCCCATTTTAATTCTAGTTTTCTGCCACTGACTGAGTGTAAACTCTTAAAATAAGTACCCTCTTTCCTTCTGTCCTTGTTTCATTACCATTTATCTTCTACAAAACCGCTATATTTTGCACCTCCTCCCTGGGCTCTCTGCCTCCATATCTCCCTGGCCTTTGCACCTCAATCACTGGCCCTGACCTTGTTAGTTGCGCTCATGATCCTGGACACAAATTCAGCTTGCTCTGATACCCCTTGCACTTTAATGCCCTTGCGACAGGATGGACCGCCTATGCCACCCTGTCTGTTGTTTATGGGAACTGACTGGGCTTACTTTGCCACCGTTCCCTTACATTATCCCAAATGCGCCCTCTTGCTGCAGTAGGAGGGGCTTACAATGCTGCCACCACTGAGCTCCTTTACGGCACTCAGAACCATGTTCCTTCTGGGTAACTGTCACTGCTAGTGTACTCCTCTGCTGGTACACTTGGGCTGGTACCCCTGACCTCTTACTATGGATCGGGGTTGCTGTGGATGGATCCCCCCCGGCCTATCACACTGACCAGAGCTGCAGAGTAGCGGCAGAGCGGTGGTACTGGAGTGCTAGGTCCAACCTCAGAAGCAGCCAGTGAACGGATTAGATTTAGGGTCTAATCTGCAGGTCACAGGAGTACAGTGATATTAAAGAAGTTGTCAAGCAGGGTCTTGAAGCAAAGAGTAATGTTTTATTTCGCTTAGCTGCCCTGACAAGGAAAGTTCCACTGATTTAAGGTATCAGTGGTCAGCTCAGATGGAATGATACATTTCAGTGTACAGGACAGTGCTTTTTATACAGATTTGGACACAGACTATTTTTAGAATCAGGATGTACCTTGTTTACCAAACTATAGATTTACATGAATTACAAAGCTAACAATATTTACATTTATCTGTGAAATTCTAGAAACGCTGTGATGTCCTGCATCTTTGTTTTAGACGCAGGAAATCTAGCAGCACGTTTTAAATTAAACCTTTCTGTCTCCAAGTGAAACCTCACACATCAAAAGACCCAATTAACATATGGGGTCTTTCTTAAAAATACACATTCCCACAGAACATCACAAATCAAAACAAGCCATTTTCCCACATCACAATACACAATAGGCTTCCATCCACTAAGGCTCATTGTATCAGATAAATAAATCAGAAATGGGCATTTGCTTTAGAAAGGTTAAAGCAGAAAAAAAAAAATTCTACCCTGGTCTCAGAAATAACGATTTTCCTTACCAAAATATACACAATATCAAAAATAAGTGCATGTGCAATTATATAAATAAGCGTCCTGCGCAATTTCTTTAAATAAATTTATACCATAAGTTATTAATACGTTATACAGTCACAGCCCTGCACTACTATTCATAGCTGTGTTGTGAATTTGTTCTGCAACAAGTTTATTGTATTGTCTGGTAATGCTATGCAATGTGCTTGTTTTACATGCTTTGCACGGAGCAGCGTACCCTTCCCCCTTTTTTTTTTTTAAAGATAAGCTGTAACCACTAGGAAAAAAGAGGCTGAACCAATAAGAGATGGGAAAGTTTTAGGAAACTGCATCCCAAAGAGGCAGGATGACTATTACTTCAGCTTAGATAATATAGTTGCATTTGGTGTGTTACTGATTGATGCAATCAGGCCATTTCTATTACACAGAAGCGATTGTTTTTTGTATATTTTAGTTTAGCAGTGAACCATTTATTATGTTGCTATAAAGAAACAGTGTAGATGCTGCTGAAATATGCGTTGTTTGGTTTTTACAGATAAGCACACAGTTTTTGGGGATTTTTTTCTGCATTTGTGAATTGTGTTTTAGGTCACCCAACATAATAAACAAGACACATTAATTCTTGTAAAAGCATGTAATAGATTTCTACTGTTTCCGCATATATGTTGTCAGAGTTACACCCCAATAGTGTAACTTATCAGCTCTGGTACCTGTGCAACAAATGGGTTATCGATCGATAGAGAAGAGACACACTCAGTTTTTTAGGGCTGAATGAGAATCAATTCTGACTGCCCCCTAGTCAGAAGGCTTTATTTATACATGAAAAGTGTGCTCGCAGGCACATTCGTTATCTAGAAATTATTGCATTTTCTCAAGAGAAAATTAGACATAGTCTCAACAGAAAGAGTCTATACATCTATTATTTCACTTCTCAGGGATGCTGCTGTAAATGTCAAGGCCTGTAACTCCTGTAACTCCTTATCTTCAAGGACGGTCCATAGCCTTAGTCTCCACCACGGCCTCTGGGCATATTGCCAAGCTCAGCATATTCACATGAGAAAGAAACAGAAAAGCTGGTGTCAATATCATATTCAGAAAAACAAAGAAAAGCATCTTTTATTTTACAAGTTTGATCAATATATGTACTTTTTACCATATTAACTCTCACAATGTCTATAGGTATACTTTACTGTACTTAAATTAGGGGTGTGCACCGGCCACTTTTAGTGTTTTGGGTTCTGATTAGCTTGAGGTTTTGGGTTCTGATTTCTTTTGTCAAAACACCCGACGAAAGGTTTTGGTTCTGATTTAGGGTTTTGGGTTCTGATTTATTTTTAAAAAAGCATAAAAAGTGCTAAAATCCAGTTTTTGGGGTTTTTTTTTCACTTCTACGCTATTATTAACCTCAATAACATTCAATAACAATCATGTCCACTAATTTTCAGTCTATTCTGAGCGCCTCACACCTCACAATATTGTTTTTAGGCCAAAAGGTTGCACCGAGGTAGCTGGATGTCTAAGCTAAGCGATACAAGTGGGCGGCACAAACATGTGGCCCATCGTAGGTGGCTGTGTAGGCTTGAATGGCCTTTTTCTGCTCCTCCATCCTCTGCAGCATATAGAGGGTGGAGTTCTAGCGCGTCAAAACCTCTTGTTTTCGATCATGACAGTGCATTTTAATTATTTTTGGATTTGCCCCCAACACTGAATGTAGTTTAATATCTGATACGCATCTATCTGGACTGCGTAGTGGAGTGGCCGCGGTACCCAATTTGGTACCGGGGCCACAATACCTCCTCCAACTGGTCTGAATTCCACTGCACAGATGTCTGCTCCTACCTCCTCCAACTGGTCTAAATTCCACTGCACAGATGGCGGACACCGGATGCACGTCTAACACCAACATAGCTGTTAAGGCCGCAGTTATCCGCTTTGCCATAGGATGACTACTGTCGTACTTTGTGCTCATGGCAAGCGACTGTTGGACGGTAACATAATGCCAAAAAAAGAGGTGCAAGATGGAATTGTCCTTGGGTCCTCCCACCCACCCTTATGTTGTTGAAATAGGACATGCACACTTTAACAAACCAATCATTTCAGCGAAAGGGCCTACCAAACAACTGTGGCTGAAATGATTGGTTTGTTTGGGCCCCCACACCTAAAAAGCTATTCATCTCTCCCTGTACAAACTAAACTGGCTCTACTGAGGCAAGATGTCGTCCTCATCCTCTGATTCCTCTCCCCCTTCAGTGTGTACTTCCTCATCCTCACACATTATCAATTCGTCCCCGCTGGACTCCACAACCACAAGTCCCTCTGTAGTATCTGGAGGCCAGTGCTGTACTTGATTGAGGAATTGATTATTCATTTTTATGAACATCATTTTTTCAACGTTCTGCAGAAGCAACCTCCTTCGCCGCTCACTGACCAGGTTCCCCGCTGCACTAAAAACTCTTTCGGAGTAAACACTGGAGGAGGGACAACTCAGGTAACTTGGGACTGCACAAACAATGAACGTAGTAATAGAAATGGCAGTTCCTCTTTTTTGGGACTGCACAAACAATGAACGTAGTAATAGAAATGGCAGTTCCTCTTTTTTGGGACTACAGAAACAATGAACGTAGTAATAGAAATGGCAGTTCCTCTTTTTTGGAACTACAGAAACAATGAACATAGTAATAGAAATGGCAGTTCCTCTTTTTTGGGACTGCACAAACAATGAACGTAGTAATAGAAATGGCAGTTCCTCTTTTTTGGGACTACAGAAACAATGAACGTCGTAATAGAAATGGCAGTTCCTCTTTTTTGGAACTACAGAAACAATGAACGTAGTAATAGAAATGGCAGTTCCTCTTTTTTGGAACTACAGAAACAATGAACGTAGTAATAGAAATGGCAGTTCCTCTTTTTTGGGACTACAGAAACAATGAACGTAGTAATAGAAATGGCAGTTCCTCTTTTTTGGGACTGCACAAACAATGAACGTAGTAATAGAAATGGCAGTTCCTCTTTTTTGGGACTGCACAAACAATGAACGTAGTAATAGAAATGGCAGTTCCTCTTTTTTGGGACTACAGAAACAATGAACGTAGTAATAGAAATGGCAGTTCCTCTTTTTTGGAACTACAGAAACAATGAACATAGTAATAGAAATGGCAGTTCCTCTTTTTTGGGACTGCACAAACAATGAACGTAGTAATAGAAATGGCAGTTCCTCTTTTTTGGGACTGCAAGAATATATTGCTCTATAATATTTTTTATACTTTTTTAAATATATATATTTTTTTTAAAAAAATGGGGTATTTTTTTGGTATTTTTTAAATTTTTTTTAAAGATTTTTGGCTAATTAACAAATTGCTATGGACTTATCAGAAACAAATATAGGACAAAAGCACCACTGGACTCAGCAGCACAGACACTGGCCAAAGCACCACTGGAATCAGCAGGACAGAGCACTGGAAAAAGTACTACTGGACTCAGCAGGACAAAGCACCACTTGACTAAAGTAATCAGCAGGACATAGCACATCAACCTCCCTCTTCAGTAACCACAGGGAGAATGAAGATGGCGGCCGCGAGTGGGGCATTTATGAGATCCGAGTCTCGCGAGATCCGATGGATGTCATAGCCTCGTTTTGCATTCCTTGGGCGGCTGGAAGTACCCGAACAGTGCTCGGATCCCATCGGATCCGCACTGTTCGGGTGGGCTCGGATTACCGAAATCCGAGCCCGCTCATCTCTAACTTAAATGATAACTGTTTCCAGCAAGCTTCAGATTTTAGAGAAGGAACCGGTGCTTGGAGGGCGCCAGTTGCCCATCACTTCTCTGTCGTATTTTACTGAATATATTTAATTCCCAGGAGATGATTGTTGGCATAGAAAGTGTGTTGTGTGAGTTTGATCTGCCCAGTGGAACACCAGCTCTGCATTCTCTGCAGCTGATCCCAGATGATTGTCAGGTTTTCAGATGAAGCTACCGCTGCCACGGTCCAAAGCACCTTTATTGAGTAGTGCAACATTGCCTATTTGCCACTAAAGATGTGAGTACTATTGTCAAGATTAGGGCCTAATTATGAGTTAATAAGCTAATATAAGACATATAAATAATCACTTCCCAAGAGAGGAGTGCCTGTGAAGTCTGTGTGCAGGTACATCAGAGATCACATACAATTATTTTGTTATATTTTGTTTCTGAACTCCCTGTGTGCAAGTAGAGTAGGAGTTAATCTAAGTTTGCTACATCTCCCCTGCCATTGTCCATTTGCCGTAGCCAGGCCCCTTGCTGTTAATTATATCCTGTCCTAGTAGGTAGTGTTTAGCTAGCAGCTGTAGAGTCTCAAGAACATTTCAGAGTAGATGAGAGATTATGCAGGACCATTGCTGAGATCAGATCACATGTCTTAACAATAGCTAAAAAAGAAAAATCTAATCAAAGTATAGCTTTCTATAAAAAAGGAAATCCAATTATCCATATATAAAATGTTTGCACCTGTCCAAAGTTATTGTCAGGTGTGCAAGCATCACAAGCTAATTATGGTGATAAAACTAAACAAAAGTATGCCATTTATACTATCTGCCTGCTGTTTCTTGTATCACAACTGACCTCTATCAGTTGTATAGAGGGTTTTCAGAATTATACCACTTCCGGTTTGTACCTTTCCCCTTTTTTTACCACTTTGCTCAGGGTTTTTGTTAAAACACTGGAGGCAGCAGTGTGCCCCCCTTCCTGGATCTGCCACTGATTTTGGTAATAGAGAGGTCAGAACACAGCACAAAAGTTGGCACAGACCGATAATGGATAATAAACAGGTACAAGAGTCATGTAGTACCCTTGCAACAGTTAAAATTCCTTTGATTATGGATCGATACAAGGAAGGACAAAGCCTTTATATTGGAGCACTGACTCCAGACGCTACAGCAGTTGACATTCCAATTTCAACAACGGTAATCAATAAACATTTGGTTCAGACTGTTGAAATTGTTTTCATCAATCATAAGTGTCCGGCCATTGGCAAGATTACACATGAGAAGTCTCCAGCTAGAAGTGCTTAACCAATAGGATCGCAAACCAAAATCCCTGGAGTAATTGAGCAGAATAACACAAGGAAGTTTCTGAGTTGGTCCAACACTGAAAAACAAAGCAATACCACTATCATAGCCTGAATGGACAGTGATGACCAGATTTAAGCTCCAGCGGATGGGGCGTTCATCTTCAAACAGAAGTAGTTCAGGAGAGCTCTCATAAAAAGATGTTGAATGCAAACATTTTTGAAGCAAGAGCAGTATGCGACAAAATTGTGGAGCAAATATTATCTCTCGGATAGTCACGCAGTCGTGCCTTTTCTTAAACCAACAAATCATGACCAAGAGAATGGTCATGATGGCATAAATAACACTGATCCGAACATGGGCAGAAAACAACCTTAAGTACCTGGCAACCCTGCACATAGCAGACTACTGGAGCCGGCATCAAATTCATCTAGGTGAAACAAAAAGTGTTTGTACAGGTAACCGAAAGGTTCAGGGTACCACACGTAAATCTAATGGCAACAGTTAAAATGCCAAAGTAACACAATTTTACTCTTATCACAATGATCCCAAAACACTGGGAATAATAGACCCACTGACAAAATCATGTAGTTAAAATTTGAGTTAAGTATTCCCTTTAACACCCCCATAGCTTGCACATAGAGGAAAATAGAAAGAGAGGAAGTGGAAGTGATTGCAATACTTCCATTCTATCCTTGCCAGCAGTGGTTCACTTAGCATGGGACATGTGGCTATAAAAACCATGGCCTCTTCCTTATTGTCCAGTTCTGCTACATGAAGGACTCATCAGCCATTCAAACCCAAACACTCTTTCCATGAGGGCTTG
Source organism: Mixophyes fleayi (assembly GCF_038048845.1). Lineage (NCBI taxonomy): Eukaryota > Metazoa > Chordata > Amphibia > Anura > Limnodynastidae > Mixophyes > Mixophyes fleayi. The sequence goes on along the minus strand of NC_134402.1, from coordinate 206,767,126 downwards.
GAAAATGAACGGTCAATACAAGGTCACAGAAGTATTACTACAAACAAGTTTTCTGGAGTACATTTATAAGTTTGTGCAGGGTCAAGATATTTAACCCTGCAGATGCAAATATACCCTAAGTATTAGACTTCCTTCAAGAGTGATTGCATAAGGGTTTAGCATGCTGTACATTAAGGGTGCAAATTTCTGGCCTGATTAATCAATGCACTTATTCTGAGCGCAACCAGCGTATAATTTAGTATTATAAGCATGTATTTAGGCTTTGCATACTCCTGCATTCATGGAGGCATGGCTTTCAAGATAAACATGCTTTTGAAATCGGGGGGCATGTCTGCTGTGCTCTACTACACAAAGACACTGCAGGATACAACCAATACCTATATGGATTATTAATTTGCAAAAGAACGCACAGGAAAATAAAAACTTCTTGAATTATTGTAACCTGTTAATAATAGAGGCATTAATGATAAAACAGTAAAAAAAAAAAGGTGTTTTTCTTTAAAAAAAAATAATAAAAAAAAATCCAATTAAAAACATTTATTACGCTGTTGTTTAATGTCCAGTCAACATAAACTACATTTCTACAGTTGCTCCTAATTGCAAACAAATGTTATAGCATGTATAAGTGACTGTCATCCCTACTGATCAGGAGTTGGACTAGCCCTTCAGCTGGTGCAAAAGATACAGCAGAAAGACAAGTCACTTTGAGCTGGCCAGTGGTGGATACAGACGTGGCTGTGTGTACTTGTGTTTGGCACGCTACTACTGTAAATTGACTATGGCAAAACGCCCTTCCCTGCCCCATTCACATCTACAATCGTTGGCTGTTGTAAGTGTCCTTCACATTCGATGCAGCGAACAGGGCTGCATTCACAGAAGTATCTCTTGGGTTCTGGGCATGCACAGAGTGATTCTGTGTATGATACTCTCAAAATCGGCAGAACATTTCTCCAAGCAGCTAAAAGGATTCTATCCCTACTGTGACTGGATCACTCTTAAATAACTTTTGGTAAAAATTTATTTAAAGCAAATAGCGCAGGGCACTTATTTATGTAATTTCATTTGCACTTATTTTTGATGTTGTTTATATTGTGGGATAGGTAATCGTTATTTCTGAGACCAGGGAAGAAATTTGTCTTTTGTCTAACTTTGCTGTAGGAAATGCCTGTTTCTGATGCATATATCTGACACAATGAGCCTGTGTTTACCAAGCCTTTGGTGTATTGTGGCTTGGGAAACTAGCTTGTTGTATGTCCCTTTTTGTTGTTGTGTGAATATGAATTCCGAACGATCTGATGAAAGGCCATGTGTTAATTACATCTTTTGATGTGTGAGGTTTAACGTGGAGACAGGAAGGTTTTAAATTTAAAACGTGCTGCCCCATTTCCTGCATCTCAAAGGTGCAGGAAATCGCAGCAAGGTTTTTAAGAATTTAAAAGCCAAGTATAAATACTAGTCCCTTTGCAATGTATGTAAATTTATGTTTGTATGAATAGAGTATATCCTGTTTCTAAAAAAAGACTATTTCTGAACTGTATAAAAGATGTGCTCTGTGAGCATGTAATCTTTCTTCTGACTTCATCTGACCTGACCACTGATACCTTAAATCAGAGGGACTGTCCTTGTCAGGACACTTGAGCAATAAAACATCACTCTGCTTCAAAGACCTGCTTGACAACTTCTTCAATATTGTTGTTTCCTGTGATCTACAGATTAGACCCTAAAATCTAATCCGTTCTCCGGCTGTGTCTGTGGTTTGGACCCAAGCGCTTCCTGTGCCAACGCTCTGCGCTACCCAGCAGCCCTGCCCTAGTGTGATAGGCCAGGGGGGATCCATTCACAGCAACCCGGATCCATAGTAAGAGGTCCAGAGATACCAGCCAGGTACCCCAGCAAGGAGACACGCTAGCAGCGTCAGTGACCCAGAAGGAACGTGGTTCTGAGTGCCATAGAAGGAGCTCAGTGGTGGCAGCAGGCCCCTCCCACTGCGGCAGGAGGGGCGTATTTGAAATAATGAAAGGGAACAGTGGCAAAGTAAGCCCAGCCGGTTCCCAGCAACAACAGACAGGGTGGCATAGGCGGTCCATCATGTCACACCTACATTTAATCCTTTCTGGTACCATGGAACTTTAATTTAGTCCTAGAATCTCTAGTATCAGAACCATTTGAAGGACATTCAAATATAGTTAAAAAGATCATCTATTTGTAATCCCAAAAGGTCGTTGGCAAGGACAAAACCCTTCAAAAGACACTAATCGACAAGTGATGGTACAGGTCTATAAGAGGAATGAACAGAAGGTGCTAAAAGTATTGAGGGCACATTCAACAAGGGCAGTAGTAAACTCATGGGTACATAGAGCTCAGTCTGGACTCCGCTACATACTTTTTCCAGATATTTTCTTCTGGATAAGTTGAACAATAAATACTTTTTTTTTATGCATGAACTCTTTTGTTAGCACTGGTAACCCACCCCAGGGTGGTATTGCATCAGTAAGGGCTGTCATGGAGTAGGAAAAGGAAATAAGCAAATTATACTAATCATTAATTTCTTCTCCTCAAAATACTACTATTTAATTTGGTACCCAACAACCAGGGGTACCAGGTGGGATATTAAGCCAGTACTTTCTAGGTGCAGAGGCCTGATAATTTTTTGGGCCCCTCTTGGGTACCGGGCCTGAAGCTGGCTGAGCTCTTACAGAATTGATGTTTTACACTTGGTTTGGCCTAAATCTGAATATGGTTTAGGGGTTTACTAACTGCCACACATCTGGGGGTAAATGTATTAATGTTCAGATTTTGCAAGTCATTGATATTCAGCGACATTGCACGGAAACTGCAATGTGTTTAAAAGCAAGTTTTGTTCAAGTGGGGAGCAAGGATAGCATTAAAAATGTATAATAAAAGGCTGTGAAGCCATCTGGTCCTAAAACTTTATTTGATTTTAAAGCTTTGATAACATCTGACACCTCTTTTCTCTGTGATCTTATTTCCCTTCACCTCGAGAGACTTCATAGTCAGTTTGGGTCACTGGCATTTGGCCAGAAAATACTGTGTTGCAAGCTGTAATCGGCTTGTTGAAAACTAGGAGTTACCCAGTGATTATACGTATCCTATCTAAGGCTTTTATTTACTCTGAAAGGTCATGTATTTTCTGGTTTATCAATATATATATTTTTTTTTTTCTAGAAGAGGCATTTATTATTCGGTTGGCCTCAGATTTATGCTTTGTGGGCATTCCATGGTAGCATTGGAGAGATTACCTGAGTAGAGTTAATAGAGAATTATTCATGGATCTCAGTATCAATTTGCATTTAAAGTTGGGTATTTAGGAGTGTTTGATCATTTAGGTGCCAAGAACATTGTCATGGACAAGACTGGAGATTTTTATCTACTGTAACTAGTCCATGTGGTAGAAAATATGGAAGTATTGGTAATGTATTGGTAATGTACTGGGCTGGCTCAATACTGAGAAAGATCCGATGTCTAATCTTAATGAATATTAAGTAGGGATGTGCACCGGCGACTTTTGAGGTCTCGTGTTTTGTGTTTTGGATCCGGATTTTCGTTATTTTTGAGGTTCGGATTTGTCTCGCAAAACACTTGACGAAAGGTCTCGGTTCGGATTTAAGGTATTGGATTCGGATTTTTTTTGAAAAAAACATAAAAAGTTTAAAAATCAAGTTTTTGGGCTTATTTTCACTCCTAGGCTATTATTAACCTCAATAACATTCAATAACAAGCATTTCCACTAATTTACAGTGTATTCTGAACACCTCACAATATAGTTATTAGTCCAAAACGTTGCAAAAAGGTATCTTTCTGGACTGCGTAGAGGAGTGGGTCACCACAATATATATTAAAAACCCTGAACTTTTATGATTCGCACCAATAATTGTACCTGGACTGCGTAGAGGAGTGGGTCACCACAATATATATTAAAAACCCTGAACTTTTATGATTCGCACCAATAATTGTACCTGGACTGCGTAGAGGAGTGGGTCACCACAATATATTAAAAACCCTGAACTTTTATGATTCGCACCAATAATTGTACCTGGACTGCGTAGAGGAGTGGGTCACCACAATATATTAAAAACCCTGAACTTTTATGATTCGCACCAATAATTGTACCTGGACTGTGTAGAGGAGTGGGTCACCACAATATCTTAAAAACCCTGAACTTTTATGATTCGCACCAATAATTGTACCTGGACTGCGTAGAGGAGTGGGTCACCACAATATCTTAAAAACCCTGAACTTTTATGATTCGCACCAATAATTGTACCTGGACTGCGTAGAGGAGTGGGTCACCACAATATCTTAAAAACCCTGAACTTTTATGATTCGCACCAATAATTGTACCTGGACTGCGTAGAGGAGTGGGTCACCACAATATATTAAAAACCCTGAACTTTTATGAATCGCACCAATAAATGTACCTGGACTGCGTAGAGGAGTGGGTCACCACAATATATATAATAAGAAAACCATCAACTTGTTTGATTCGCACCAATAAATGTACCTGGACTGCGTAGAGGAGTGGGTCACCACAATATATTAAAAACCCTGAACTTTTATGAATCGCACCAATAAATGTACCTGGACTGCGTAGAGGAGTGGGTCACCACAATATATATAATAAGAAAACCATCAACTTGTTTGATTCGCACCAATAAATGTACCTGGACTGCGTAGAGGAGTGGGTCACCACAATATATTAAAAACCCTGAACTTTTATGAATCGCACCAATAAATGTACCTGGACTGCCTAGAGGAGTGGGCACTGGGCACCACAATAAAATATATAAAAAACCTTCAACAGGTCTGCATTACACTACACATACGGCTGCTCCTCCATCCTCTCCATCATATACATGTTGGAGTTTTAGCGTGTGACAACCTCTTGTTTTTGATAATGTCAGTGCATTTTGAATATTTTTCAATTTGCCCCACACCACTGAATGTACTTTATCTATGATACGCATCTATCTATCTTGACTGCGTAGTGTGGTGGCCCCGGTACACAATTTGGTACCGAGGCCACAATATAATTAAAAAACCCTCCACGTGTCAGAATTCCACCAAACAAGTATCTGGACTGCGTAGTGGGGTGGCCCCGGTACCCAATTTGATACCGGGGCCACAATAAAATAAATACACCCTCCACGTGTCAGAATTCCACCAAACAAGTATCTGGACTGCGTAGTGGGGTGGCCCCGGTACCCAATTTGATACCGGGGCCACAATAAAATAAATACACCCTCCACGTGTCAGAATTCCACCAAACAAGTATCTGGACTGCGTAGTGGGGTGGCCCCGGTACCCAACTTGATACCGGGGCCACAATACCTCCTCCAAACATGCTACAGACAATTCGTCATTGAGATCCCATCAATTATGTTAAAGACAGACAGGGTCCAAGTGTTATTAGTTGACTTTGTAAAGAAAAAAACTGTCCCTGTTGCACATAGTCGTGCAATGAAGACTTACTTTTTCATTTAAAGGCACGATCTTTCAAGTGTAGTGTTTGTAAGTCTAAGTCATATTATACTTTTGGTAAAATTGTTTTTTTTTGTTCCTCTTTATGTTAATTAATTAGTAATAGAATTAAAGTAGGAAATAGAATTAAATAGAATTAAAGTAGGAAATAGAGTGGTATAGAGTTGTAGTGTGGTATAGATAGAGTGGTCCACACAATATAATAATAAAACCCTCAACTGGTCTGAATTCCACCAAACAAGTATCTTGACTGCGTAGTGTGGTGGCCCCGGTACACAATTTGGTACCGATGCCACAATATAATTAAAAAACCCTCCACGTGTCGGAATTCCACCAAACAAGTATCTGGACTGCATAGTGGGGTGGCCCCGGTACCCAATTTGATACCGGGGCCACAATACCTCCTCAAAACATGCTCCAGACAATTCGTCATTGACAGACCCCAGACAGACAGGGTCGTAGTGTTATTGTTTGACTTTGTAAACCCAAAAAAATGTCCCTGTTGCACTTGCACATAGTCGTGCAATGAAGACTGACTTTTTCATTTAAAGGCACGATCTTTCAAGTGTAGTGTTTGTAAGTCTAAGTCATATTATACTTTTGGTAAAATTGGTTTTTTTTGTTCCTCTTTATGGTAATTAATTAGTAATAGAATTAAAGTAGGAAATAGAATTAAATAGAATTAAAGTAGGAAATAGAGTGGTATAGAGTTGTAGTGTGGTATAGATAGTGGTCCACACAATATAATAATAAAACCCTCAACTGGTCTGAATTCCACCAAACAAGTATCTTGACTGCGTAGTGTGGTGGCCCCGGTACACAATTTGGTACCGAGGCCACAATATAATTAAAAAACCCTCCACGTGTCGGAATTCCACCAAACAAGTATCTGGACTGCATAGTGGGGTGGCCCCGGTACCCAATTTGATACCGGGGCCACAATACCTCCTCAAAACATGCTCCAGACAATTCGTCATTGACAGACCCCAGACAGACAGGGTAGTAGTGTTATTGTTTGACTTTGTAAACCCAAAAAAATGTCCCTGTTGCACTTGCACATAGTCGTGCAATGAAGACTGACTTTTTCATTTAAAGGCACGATCTTTAAAGTGTCAGAAAGAGAGAGAAGACACAGGAGAGGAGAGTTGTAGCTGGGGACCTGGGGTGGAAGCTCCCAGGCTCCCCCAGCATTGCCTGGAAGTCTGAGCGTGGTGACTGAGCCAGGGCAAGGAATGTGTGCCCTGGATGAGGGGGAGAACTCCATGCCACTATAGTGAACCCAAGAGAGAGGGGGACACTGCACATGGAAGAGGCCCTGGAGTGAGGGCTGCTACAAGAGGCATGGTAGCTGTAGTGTCAGATCCTGAGGCTGAGAGTACACAGAGTGACGTGTCAGAGCACAGGAGACATTATCCCCGCAGAGGAGGGATGAGCTGCAGTTGAGAGGTCTGTTGTTGAAATAGGACATGCACACTTTAACAAACCAATCATTTCAGCGACAGGGCCTACCAAACAACTTTGACTGAAATGATTGGTTTGTTTGGGCCCCCACACCAAAAAAGCTATTCATCTCTCCCTGTACAGACTAAACAGGCTCTACTGAGGCAAGATGTCGTCCTCATCCTCAACCTCTGATTCCTCTCCCCCTACAGTGTGTACTTCCTCCTCATCACACATTATCAATTCGTCCCCGCTGGACTCCACAACCACAGGTCCCTCTGTAGTATCTGGAGGGCAGTGCTGTACTTCATTGAGGAATTGATTATTCATTTTTATAAACATCATTTTTTCAACGTTGTGAGGAAGCAACCTCCTTCGCCGCTCACTGACCAGGTTCCCCGCTGCACTAAAAACTCTTTCCGAGTACACACTGGAGGGGGGACAACTCAGGTAAAATAGAGCCAGTTTGTACAGGGGCTTCCAAACTGCCTTTTTTTCCTGCCAGTAACAATATGGACTGTCTGACATGTCTACTTGGATGGTGTCAGCAAAGTAATCATCCACAATTTTTTCTATTGTCACAGCATCCAATGCAGCGAGAGTAGACATGTCTGCAATGGTTGGCAGGTCCTTCAGTCCGGACCAGATGTTATCAGCATCCCCGCCAGTGCCTCTTTTGGGAAAACTGAGCTTTTTCCTCGCAGCCATAGATGTGGAAGAAAATGAGGGTGGAGCTGTTGGCATGTCACGGTCCTCTTCAGAGGACAATCTCCTGACCAGCAGGTCTTTGCACCGCTGTAGATTTGTGTCCGCCGGAAACAGAGACACAACATACGCTTTAAACCGAGGATCGAGCACGGTGGCCAGAATGTATTCCTCTGACTTTAAAAGAGTGACCACCCTCGGATCCTGGCAAAGCATACGAAGGGCTACATCCACAAGAGCTACATGCTTGCTGTAATCGCAATGGCTTACCAGCTCCTCCCTCACTTTCTCCAGCTGCTTCTGCAACAGCCTGATCAGGGGAATGACCTGACTCAAGCTGGCAGTGTCGGAACTGACTTCTCGTGTGGCAAGTTCAAATGGCTGCAGAACCTTGCACAACACGGAAATCAGTCTCCACTGCGCTTGACTCAGGCGCATCCCCACTCCTTTGCCTATGTCGTAGGTGGCTGTGTAGGCCTGAATGGCCTTTTGCTGCTCCTCCATCCTCTGCAGCATATAGAGGGTGGAGTTCCAGCGCGTCACAACCTCTTGTTTGAGGTGATGGCAGGGCAGGTTCAAGCTTTTTTGATGTGCCTCTAGTCTGCGGTAGGCACTGGCTGAATGCCGAAAGTGTCCAGCAATTTTGCGGGCCACCGCAAGCATCTCCTGCACACCCCTGTCACTCTTGAGGTAATGCTGCACCACCAAATTAATGGTGTGGGCAAAACATGGGACGTGCTGGAAATTGCCCATATTTAATGCCCGCACAATGTTACTGGCATTGTCTGACACCACAAATCCCCATGAGAGTCTAAGTGGGGTAAGCCACTGGGAGATAATTTCCCTCATTTTCTCTAATATGTTGTCAGCGTTGTGCCTCTTATTAAAGCCTGTAATGCACAATGTTGCCTGCCTTTGCATGAGCAGCCATTTTGTAGATGCTGCTACTGATGCAGCTGTTGCTGTTGCTGCGGAAGGGGATGCATCTACCCAGTGGGCTGTCACAGTCATATAGTCCTTCGTTTGCCCAGAACCACTTGTCCACATGTCCGTGGTTAAGTGGACAGTGGGTACAACCGCATTTTTAAGAGCACTGAGGACACTTGATCGTACTTCTCTGTACATTTTTGGTATCGCCTGCCTAGTGAAGTGGAATCTCGAGGGGATTTGGTACCGGGGACACAATACCTCCATCAACCCTCTAAATCCCACTCCACTGATGGCGGACACCGGGCGCACGTCTAACACCAACATTGCAGTTACAGCCGCAGTTATACGCTTTGCAATAGGGTGACTACTATCGTATTTGGTGGTCATGGCAAACGACTGTTGGACGGTCAATTGTTTGGTGAAAGACTTAGCGGTCTTACGACTTCCCCTCTGGGAAGATGACCGACTAACAGCAGCAACAGCAGCAGTGGCATTAGTAGGCGTACCGCTGCAGGATTCCTCGGATGAATCCCGTATTGAGGAGGACTCAGTCTGGCTGCTGACTTGGGCTGCAGGACTGAATCTGATGGAGATTGTGGAGGAAGTTGACGAGGAGGGTGTTGCTGGTGTGTATCCAACTGGACCACGGGATTTAGGTGTCCCTGTACCGATGAGGGTCCTAGCCCCAGTTCCTGAACTAACCACTGAACTATGAAGGTTATTCAGGTGACGTATAAGGGAGGATGTTCCTAGGTGGGCAAGATCCTTACCCCTGCTTATTTGAGCTTTACATAAGCTACATATTGCCATACATTGGTTGTCTGGATTTGGATAAAAATAACTCCAGACCGAAGAGGTGCATTTTTTGGTCTTCTGACCAGGCATGACGATGGGCTTTTTCATCCCATGGACATCAGCTGTTTCCCCCCCTGGTGCCTCATTTACAATAACCACATCACCATCCTCATCATCAAGTTCCTCCACAGCGCCAGCTACATCATCAATAGCCTCCTCCCGAGCCACCTCTTCCCGTACAGTGATGGGAAGGTCAGGCTTGACAACCACCAACACCCTTGGACTCGCCTTGGGGATTTGTGATAATTTCTCTTTAGAAGGCAGAGTTGTTTGCTGTTTTGTTGCTGACAGCATAACTCTCTTCAATTTTTTGTAGGGGGGGGGAGGAGGAGGAGGGCTAAGATCCGTGGGTGAAGCTGAACCACTAGTCATGAACATGGGCCAGGGCCTAAGCCGTTCCTTGCCACTCCGTGTCGTAAATGGCATATTGGCAACTTTACGTTTCTCCTCAGATGATTTTAAGTTTCTCTTTTTGCTACTTTTTCTTAACTTGGGCTTTTTGGATTTTACATGCCCGGTACTACGAGATTGGGCATCGGGCTTGGAAGACGACGTTGATGGCATTTCATCGTCTATGTCATGACTAGTGGCAGCAGCTTCAGCATTAGGAGGAAGTGGGTCTTGATCTTTCCCTACTTTATCCTCCAAATTTTTGGTCTCCATTATATGTAGCACAAGATACTGCAGAATGTGTGAACTTGGTAATATTGCAGTACCAATGGACTTATACTGCTGGATTGGTTTTGCAAATTTGGTTATAATTATTATATATATTTTTTTTTTTTTTTTTTTTTTTTTTTTTTACTTTTTTTTTATTTTTAAAAAACTTGGGAATAGTGGGGAAATAACTATGCCCTTAGAAGCACAGAGCACAGGACACAGCACCACTGGACTGAACAGGACACGGCACAGGACCCAGCAGCACTACGGAACTCAGCAGGACAGAGCACAGGACACAGCACCACTGGACTGATACTGCAGAATGTGTGAACTTGGTAATATTGCAGTACCAATGGACTTATAATGCTGGATTGGTTTTGCAAATTTGGTTATAATTATTATATATTTTTTTTTTTTTAAATTTTTTATTATTTTTTACTTTTTTTTTATTTTTTAAAAACTTGGGAATAATGGGGAAATAACTATGCCCTTAGAAGCACAGAGCACAGGACACAGCACCACTGGACTGAACAGGACACGGCACAGGACCCAGCAGCACTACGGAACTCAGCAGGACAGAGCACAGGACACAGCACCACTGGACTGATACTGCAGAATGTGTAAACTTTGTAATATTGCAGTACCACTGGACTTTTACTGCTGAATGTGTGAACTTTGTAATATTGCAGTACCAATGGGCTTATACTGCAGGATTGGTTGTGAAAATTTTGTGGTAATTAAAAAATATTAAAGTAGTTTTTGGTATTTTTTAAAAAAACTTTTTTTTATTTTTTTAAACACAGGGGAATATTGGGGAAATAACTATGCCCTTAGAAGCACAGAGCACAGGACACAGCACCACTGGACTGAACAGGACACAGCACAGGACCCAGCAGCACCACTGACCTCAGAAGGACAGAGCACAGCACACAGCACCACTGGACTGATACTGCAGAACACAGCACAGCACAGCACAGCACAGCACTAAACAGCACAGCACAGCACAGCACTAAACAGCACAGCACAGCACAGCACTAAACAGCACAGAACTAAACAGCACAGAACTAAACAGCACAGAACTAAACAGCACAGAGGACCACCTAACACACCCTCCCTCTACCCTGATCAATGCCCGAGTGAAGATGGCGGCGACTAGCGGGGAATTTATAGGATCCGAGTATCGCGAGATCCGACAACGGGATTATGAGTCAGAGCCTCAGTTTCACTTTTGAATTTGGCGCCAATACCCGGATCTGTCTCGGATCCGACTCGGATCCGCAACGTTCGGGTGGGCTCGGATTTCAGAAATCCGAGCGCGCTCATCCCTAATATTAAGTGGGTGGGTACTTTTATTCTCCAAGTATCACACAGGAGTGAAAAGACGAGACAGAGCTTTTGAGTTTTTGAAGGCAAAACTTTGGGTACATTTTGGAGGGGGCTTAGACCTGTCCAAGATGGCTGTCTTGTGTGGTATTAAAATCACCTGCCATAACCACATGCCATGTTCCATTGACCATGTAACCATTGACGGAATTTCACATAAGTTATGGAAAATATATAAATCTTCCCTAAGAGTCCAACCCGGGGGAAAAACAGCTTAAGTGCCAGCTATGTCCGAAGCTGGTCCTAAAGTTTTGTGGCATCAGTCACCACAGAACGACTGTCTGTGGGATGTAAAGTGTCTGGTGTGGGTTGGGATCATCTATATATGTACTGAATTAAGGGTAGTTTGAAGAGTGGAGAGTAGTGAGTTTAGAGCACTAGATGGGGATGTGTGTATGTATATGATAAAAGCATAATAAAAACAAGAACACAAATGCATATAAATCAAACATATGTAACCATTATCATTCCAGAATGCAATATATTGAGATTCAGCTTATCAATTCTTGCCAACCAGTGGAAACTTGCCACTGAGTACATCTAGTATGATTGGAGAGGATGCAGACCAGACCTCTACTGGGTTTCAGTCTGCTCACCTCCTTAACTGTCGTGGGACCTAGAGAGTAATCAAGAGAACAGACAACAGAATAGAATATAAAATATGAGTGACTTGAACCACAAGGAAGGTGTGAGAGGCATCCAGCCACCTCCTCCCCACTCATATCTAATGAAAATGAATGAACACCTAAATGAGTAAGTTAAATGAGGAAGGGACCGGAGACAGGACCATGGGCCACATGGCTGCCTAGGCTGTAAAAAAGTCTACAATACACTAAGCCAGGGTTTCCCAAACCCAGTCCTCAGGGCTCCCTAACAGTGCACATTTTCCATATCTCCTTGCTGGAGCACAGGTGTATTCATTACTGACTGACACATTGTAACAGATCCACAGGTGGTCCTAATTATGTTACATGTGATCCAGAAAACCTGCACTGTTAGGGAGCCCTGAGGACTGGGTTTGGGAAACCCTGCACTAAGCAGTTTCTATGCCGTTGAATTGTATTAATGCCAACACCTAGTTTAAAGTTGCCTGGCTGTCTCCCCCGCCCCCCCACAATGTCTTGCATGTTGAATGCATACATGGCTGTATGTGTTGTTGTGCCCACTTATCCCCAAACTATGCCAGCATTACTTTTGTTCTTAACCAAACCTCAACAAAACAAACTTCATGGACCCATCTGTGTATGTCAATGTTAGTTGCCAAACATACCTCAAAATTTACCCCTCTCCAAGTTCACCAAGGTATGTTTCTTTATTGGTGGTAAACAAAATATTGACAGTTAGGTCTACCATAAGTTTTTATTCATGCATGTTGGATTAGTTAGCACAGGAATGACACTTACGTGAAACCATCTGCTTTTTTTTTCAATGCTTTGTAACACTCACGCATTTTATTTTTAATGTTGGCGTTGGGTGTGTGTGTGCCAAAACATTTTATAACTGTATTCTTTTTTTTTTTTCTGGCAGATATTTCAGAGTTGAGTTCTGATCAGTCCCCACCTCCTTCCCAGCCTCCTCCTCCACCTCCTGGAGAACCCCATAGGAACTCGTTCGAGATCATGGAGAACCCTGTGTAAGCACCTTGATTCCAGGACTTACCTGATTGTGCATTCGTATTTACTTTTCTGGGAAAAGATGGTTCATTTTATTTTTGGTTTTTTTAGTGACAGTCCTCAATTTAACTCATTACGAACAGAAAATTTAGAGCAAGAAGACGGTGAGATATTGCTGGGCTCCACTCTGACCATCCATGTCCAACTCGTGTAATTTGGCATAATTGATACTAATGCCTTTATTTATTTATTTTTTTCAGATAACCGTGTATCTGAACTGGATACTGAATACAAGGAGGAACCTGAGCAACATATTGAGAGAGCGAAAGTTGATCTTAGAGTGGGGTACCACACCTTTCTTTACAAGAGATCTTATACTATATAATCCTTAAGTCTTAAACTTATTCGCTGTCACCTTTTATGTGTCTTGATATTTAATTTCTCTTGAGTTGCTTTTCTGTTTACTCATATATTTTCCTGTTGCTTTACACTAGTACACTTTTGGTTTCTCACGTGTATACCTCTCAATCATTTTGCATATCCATTGCACCACATAATTCCATGATTTTATTATTAAGGTATAGCCCAGATGCACGCCTGGTTCAGTTCAAAAAGGAGAGAAGTATTGGACTGCGCCTTGCAGGAGGGAACGATGTGGGAATTTTTGTGGCAGCTGTTCAGGATGGGAGCCCTGCAGAGCGAGAGGGGATGAAAGAAGGTGACCAGATTTTACAGGTGATCACTATCATGATGGCCATGTCTATGCATATTTCATTTAATCTTCCTATTAAATCATTGATATTTTTACACATCTATTTTAGAAAAAATCCTTTTGGGCTTTACAGACAAAATTGTCAATACAAATAAAGAGATTATGAAACTTTCAAAACTCCAAACATTTGGAAGAAAAAAAACATATTTAGGTATTCTTATTTGTAGTCAAGGTGCGGCTGGACTGAAGAACACATTGGGGCATATTCAATTAGCTTTTCCGTCTGCAAATATGCGTGGCTGAGCGTGTAAAGCGACATTACGGTACCGCAACATTGTGGATTTTCCTTCGCAACCTCATTGGGTGCGCCTGAAATTCTGCGATGTTTCAGTATTGAGACTCGTGTAGCCCCACGTAATCGCAGACGGAAAAGCTAGTTGAATTTGCCCCATATAGTGATACTTTGCATGAGTAATAGAGCTATAACATTAAAATATTAAAGTAATTATGAGAGTGGCGTGCATGATATATGGCAGCAGATTCTATTGGCTGACGCTATTGTCCAGACAATTGCTAAATACATTACATAGCTAGAGAGCAAGTCTTTATCTCGGCACCTTCTATGCAAGATGTCAGCATAGCTGGATGAAGAATACAATGTAAATAATGTGGCTCTCTAGGGATTCCTACAGAAGGACTTCTAAATAGAAGAGGTTTATCAAAAGCGGAAAATCCTTTTTACACAAGTTTAATTATGGGGAACATCTAATTGGGAAAAGCTGAAGGAAATTATCATTGGCATACCTCCCAAAAGTGCCAATTTAGAAGGGACATATCTGATATATTTGAGGGCTCTGTCCCACAATCCTGTTTAGGACAGCTTTGCCTCGTGGGTGCGAATTTTTTTTTATATATTTTTTTTATACTTGGATCATAAAAATGAGTAGAAGATCATGGATGAAAAGGTGCTTTAATCTTTAATACTTGTTAAACTTCTCTTTAAAAAGTGGAGATATGATAAGACGGTTGCCATTTACAGGTGAATGAGACCAGTTTTCACAGCTTAACACGAGAAGATGCTGTACAATATCTAATGCACCTCTCGCAGCATGAAGATGTCATATTACTGACCCAGGGCAAAGAAGACAGTAAGTCAGACAAAATGTACTGCAGCTGTAGGTTGTGCAGAACATATATTTCCCTATTTGTGTTGGGTTGTCATTGCTAACCAGTTCATTGCTAACTATTTCTGCTGTAGTTTACAGGAAGATGGTAAAGTCAAATGTAGGTGATTCCTTTTATATTCGTACACACTTTGAGTATGAGGCAGATACACCATCTGGCCTGAGCTTCACTCGAGGTGAGATCTTTCATGTTTTGGATACAATGTACCGTGGGAAGCTTGGGAGCTGGCTTGCTGTCCGTGTTGGCCAAGATTTGAAGGAGATGAAGAAGGGAATTATACCAAATCGAATTAGGTAAATTATTTCTTCGTCTTTCCCTGTTTCTCTTTCCCACTTCTAGTTCCATACACTCTCGGCTCACCATCTGTACCTTTTCAGGGCAGAACAGTATGCTAACCTAGAGAATGTCTTGAAGCCTCAATCATCTTCAGGACCGCGTGCTGAATTTTGGAAGCTGAGAGGTTTGAGGGGGGCCAAAAAGATATTGAAGAAAAGTAGGGAGGATTTATCTGAAATAACTAGCAAGGCCAAGTATCCCCCCTATGAGAAAGTGGTACTACGAGAAGGTAACTTGACACTAAACTTAAACTCTTTTGTATTTGTTTTTTAAAGTAAACTTCTTGACTGTTGGGGCCCTCTCTTTCCATAAGTAAACTAGTGGGAATAAATTAAAAACACTGCTTTATATTAGACACAATAAACTTTTGGGCATTAAAACCATTAACTGAAATAAACATAGGCATGAATACTCATACATATAAAGTGATATAAGTGAATGCATCTATACGCATAAGGTGACATGTTGACCACTGAGTAACACACAATTTATAGAATCTTGCAAATATTTAATAATTATAACTTTGGAATATGTATTTTAATACTAATGTCTCTATCTTGAGAGGTATAAAATGATTTGACTTCAACAGAGACAGGGTCGGACTGGGCGACCGGGGGGCCTGGCTTTTCCCCGGTAGGCCCCGACCATGATCGCTCCCCTCTTCGTTGGTGGGGGGAGCGGGTAACGTTAAAAAAATAATAAAAAATACTTGCGTGACCACGGTGCTCCCTGACTCCTCTCTGCTCCGTTCGCACTGAATGTCAGAAGCAAGGGGGGGGGGGGGGGGAGTAAAGGCAGCATGGCAGAGAGTGAAGGGGGTGCACAGACAGCATGGCAGAGAGTGTGAAGGGGTAGCACAGACAACATGGCAGAGAGTGTGAAGGGGTAGCACAGACAGCATGGCAGAGAGTGTGAAGGGGGGCCACAGACAGCATGGCAAAGGGTGATGAAGGGGGGAACAAAAGCAGCATGGAGGGCGGAGTGTGATCATAAGGAGGCACAGCATGGTGATGAAGGGGCACAGTAGTGTGTGTGTGTGTGATGGCACAGCGGCTTGTGACAATGTAATGTGTGTGTGGTAGGTGGTTGCTAACTAATGGGTGCTATTTTGTTTGTGGGGTGATGGTGGGGCAATTAAATTAATAGTCCCCACTATAAAATCTAAGATGGGGTGGTTTGGCTGCTATTGAATGTGGGGCTGAGTTTGAGGATCATGAGCTCTATTTATTAAATGTGAATGTGAATTATTTAATGGCAGTGATGGTTACGGGGAAATTGGTATAATTATTATACGTAAATGTTATTAATTTATTGCTGCGGCTGTCTGGAGGGAGGGAAATAGTATTCCCATTTAATAAATAAACCTATTACTTTATTGTTGGGGCTGGAGGAAGGCCTAAGTATTAATTGAGAGTCCTATTGATTTAACGCTGGGGCTGGTTGGAATTTTCTAAATTTTTTTACCCAAATGGGGCCCCCAACATTCCAGGTTTCAGACAAGCTGCAACTAAAGAAACCAGCAGCCACAGGTGGTGAAAGTGACAAGATCAGGTAGGACAGTATGTCAAATGTTCTGAGTATAGTGGGACAATCCCGATTTTTGGTGACTTTGCTGCCCAATCTAAGGGGTAGGTCAAGACTGTGTATTCTTTATTTACACACTGCATTCTTTATATAGGACACTATGGTGCTAGCTGTCCTTCGTGGGCTGACCACTCCCCCTCTAGTGTCTGGTCTCACTTCTTTGATGGCTGGCCACACCTCCTCTGGTGGGCCCTTAGCATTGCAGTCCCCCGGTGGGCCCTTCATTACCCAGTCTGACACTGAACAGAGATAAAACATAACATTTATAATGGGAGGGGCAAGGAAAAGACAATGTTGCTTCACCCTCTCTCCAGTCTAGGGACACCACCTCTTTGGTTCTCATTGATTGGTTGTTCTGTAGATAGATAGACAGAAGAACCAACCCTTTATTACTGGAAGAAGGAAATCATGATACTTAACAGTTATACACAGCCAGTGTCTATTTTTTTAGGTATGACTTTCTAGTACTGTGTAGGACCGCCTGAACATCCTGAATTCTAAATGGCATAGATTCAACAAGGTTCTGCAAATATTCCTTAGAGATTCTGGTCCATGTTGACATGATAGCATCACACAGTTACTGCAGATTTGTCGGTTGAACATTCATGATGTGAATCTCCTTTTCCACCACATCCAATAGTGCTCTGTTGGATCGAGATATGGTGACCATTGGAATACACTGAACTCATTGTCATCTTTCTGGAACCAGCTTAAATTGACTGCAGGAAGTAGCCATTTAAAGATTGTTAGGCTGAGGTAGGGATGCACATAGTCAGCAACAATACTCAGGTAGGCTGTGGCATTTAAACAAGGCTCAATTGCTATTAAGGGGCCAAACATGGGCCAAGAAACTATTCCCCATACCATTCTACCACCGCCAACCTGCGCCGATGACACATGGCAAGTTAGATCCATGAATTCATGTTGTTTACGCCAAATTCTGAACCTAATATTTGCATATCGCAGTAGAAATTGAGATCTGTCAGACCAGGCAGTGTATTTTCCAATCTTCGTCTGACCAGGTTTGGTGAGCCTGTGCCCTGGGGGAGGTGTAAAAAAGACCCCTGCACCATATCATTCACCTCCTCCCTGACTGATTTCAGCTGTGTTCTGAAGATCAAGGGGATAAAGAGAGGTATGTGACTGACTGAGTCCTGGGGGAGGGGGAGGTGCAGGCCCAAGCAGCATCATGCTCTCCCCTCCCTGACTGATTTCAGGTGTGTACTGAAGATCAGACACCTCCATGAGCTATGCACTCCCCCTGAATGATTTACTCTCCTCTGTCTCTGCAGCAGCAGGTTAATACTGCTAGCTAGAATGGAATTGCATTGGAAATATGTCATATATTTCTACTTAAATTCTGTTGAGTTTTATTGTCTATAGGTACCTTGTTCACTTTTCAATATTTTGTACTTTGTATCGGCCTGTTTCCTACTCTTTTTTTTCTTTTCAGATTGGATAAAGAGAGGTCTTGTCCTAGTGACTCCTGGGGAGAGGTACAGGTACAAGCAGTATAATTTACACTGCCCACCATATCATTCGCCTCTTCCTTGACTGATTTCAGCTGTGTTCTGAAGATCAGTCTAAACCAGTCACTTTATCAGCAACCCTGCTGCTTCTTTACCTGTATCACAACTCATAGACTAGAATACCTGCTAACATTGGCACAGCTCTAGTAGAAGGTGCAGAGTCTAACATGCCCCAGGTCTACTCCAGGAACCCCCCCCAAGGAGGTATGGGTTTTGCCTGCAGAAGATGTGCAGGTCACGGTCCTTCCACTGAGCCGTTAGCGAGGTACAAGAGAGGGAGGGTAGTCAGACTAGCCGAATCAACGTGCCGGCAGCGGAGATACACTGGGGAAATCCAAGAGAATGGTTAGACAAGTCGGGACAATATGGAAACACTGGAGAGCAGGAGAGAAGTCAGAAACAGCCAAATGGTGCACAGGAACTTTGGAGCAGGGGGTGACCCAATTCTCTGGTACCAGCATGGTCTGTCTTAAATAGCGCCAACTACCAATAGAGCGGCGTGATGTCAGCGGGCGTCACCGGAGATCCTGATGGCGCTCTGTTGCCTAGCAACAGGATGCGCGCATGTGCAGCAGAGACGGCGATATTGCTGGAAGTATTAAGTCTGGTTGCCAGGCAGTCAGACGTAACGGGGGGAGAGGAAGGGGGGGAATGAGGCGACCGCCCCAAAAGGAGTTGAGAGACTGCGCCTGACAGTGTACCCTCCTTCTCAGTCTGTTTAAAAAAAAAACTGAGTAAACGGGGAGCGTCCAAATTTTGTTTGTCCACCCAGGACCTCTCTTTCAACCTGAATCCCTTCCATTGAACCAGGAATTGTTGGCAACCATGAACAGTGAGGAAAATCAGGATTCCACTAATCTTATACTCCTCACCTGAAGAACACTGCATGAGTGCAGGACGAGGCGGAAGCTGGAAGAATTCGTTGAGCACCAATGGTCATAACAAAGAGATGTGAAAGGTGTTGTGATACCTGAGAGGGGGAGGTAGTTCCAGCTTGTAGCAGGCAAGGTTAATAACCTGTGAAATAGGGTAGGGTCCAATAAAATGAGGTACCAGCTCAATAAGAGGGTACTTTGAGCTTTAGATTTTTGGTGGATAGCCACACCTGATCATCAACAGAGAATTGGCATAGGCCTCCGATGATGGTCTGCAAAACACTTTGTAACGTTAAGTGGGTTTAAGCAACTTTGCTTTAGTATGAGACCAAATGAGCAAGAATTTTCGTAGAAGAGAGTCAGTAACAGAAGAGCCCGAGGAAATAATGGTCTGGAAGAATAGGATGACTCCCAAACACAATAAAGAAGGGGGAGAATCCAGTAGATTCATGCACATGATGGTTGTGTGAAAATTTGGCCCAGGGGAGGAGCTGAGACCGATTGTTATGATTTTCAGAAGAGAAGCACTGAAGGAATGTTTTGAGGTCCTGGTTTATCCGTTCTGTTTGGCCGTTAGTTTGGGAGTGATAACCAGATGAAAATTTTAAGTCTATGCCCAGATTTTTACAAAATGCTCTCCAAAAACGGGAAGTGAACTGGACACCACAATCAGAGATGATCTCCTTAGGACATCCATGGATCCTAAAGATTTCCTTAACAAAGTGAAGAGCTAATTGAATAGTAGAGGGCAAACCACATGATGGGATAAAGTGAGCCATCTTCGAAAACCTGTCTGACTACCCAGATGGTATCGAGTCAAACTCTGGAAGGAAGGTCTGTGATGAAATCCATCAAGATGCTCTCCCAAGGGGAGTTAGGAAGAGGTAGAGCATGAAGCAGGCAGGCAGGAACTCTTCTAGAAGTGTTATGTCGGGCACAGATGGTACAAGCAGAGATGAACTTGCGAATGTCTGAATGAATAGAGGGCCACCAGAAATGACGGCATAACAATGTTTAGGTTTTCTTTAGCCCTGTATGGCTAGCAACGTGAGAAGAATGGGCACAACGTAAAGCTTTAGGTCTCAAATAAGCTCCCAGGAGGGATTGACCAGGAGGAGGAATACTGGTCATGACTCTGGTGAGAACTAACTTGGGGGGGGGTCGATAATAGGTTGGGGCTCCAAAAGAATCAGATGATTGGAATTATCAAAAGAACGTGACAATGCATCTGCTCGACTGTTCTTGGCCCCGGGGCAAAAAGAAGCCCTGAATAAATTGTCAGTAGTAGTTGGAAAAAACGATAAATCTTTGAATAGCCTTAAGGCTCTGGGGCTGAGGCCAGTCCAGGATAGTGGAAACCTTGGCAGGATCCATCTGTAACCTTTTGCAGGACGCAATGAAACCAAGGAATGAGACTTGAAACACTTCGAAAATGAATTTCTTCAATTTACAGTAGAGCCGATGTTTGCACAGTCTGGATAAAACTTCTTTGACATGAGCGCGATGAGAGGAGAGATCGAGAAAACACCAGAATATTGTCTAGATAGACCACTACTGAAGTGTACAGTAGATTTTGAGAAATCTCATTGACAAAAGTTTGAAAGAGCAGGGGCATTACAGAGACCAAAAGGCATCACAAGATATTCAAAATGTCCATATCTAGTGTTAAAAGCAGTCTTCCATTCGTCTCCTTTCCGTATTCAAATCAAATTGTAAGCTCCCCGAAGGTCAAGTTTAGTTAAAATCTGAGATCCGCTAATCCTGTAAAAAAAGTCAGAGATCAGGGATAGCGGTTCTTGACGGTTATATGACTGAGTGTACGGTAGTCAATACAGGGATGCAGAGACCTGTCTTTTTTACAAAGAAAAACCCCGCTCAGGCCGGGGAGGAGGATTTTCTGATGAAACCACGTTGTAGTTTTTCAATGATGTACTGGGACATAGCTTGAGTCTCAGGCAGGGAAAGTGAGTAGAACCGTCCCTTTGAAACCTTTTTAGCAGGAATCAAAGGCATAGGACAGTCACAAGGACGATGTGGAAGGGTCTGTTTTACTGAAGACGCCCTAAAAAGAAGAGTATGCAGAAGGAAGAAAGGAGTCTGCAGAGAAGTAGTGGCAGATGATCTGAGTAGCTGGAGGAGAAACCAGAGGTGGACATCTTAAAGGACATTTGGTCATGCCCAGGAAGTAACCTGGGGCCGATTCATCAAGGAACGCAAATGCACACGCATCTGCGTTGCTTACTTTGAGTGACGCAAACAGGTATGCGAGTGAAATAAGCACCTCAAACAGCAAAAGCACACCCTCTTGTGGTCCACTACACTTAAGGGACGAAAATAAGCAGTGCAAACGTTAGAAAACACACCCACCTGCGGATCTTTAAACATGGTACAAGCACAAGCGACAGCTCTCAACTGATTGACGACAAGCTAAGCAATGTATACTTCACGCCCACTGTGGGAGGGGCCAACAGTTTGTTTATACACAACACAAATGCCTGGGGCTTATTTTTACGAGATAGCTCTTTACTCATTAATCACTGGCAAATAACAATGATGTGCAACACTCTGAACGGTTGTTTTTCCTTTGCTACTAATTAGCGTAATACACACTTTTAACAAACACATTGCTCACGATCTTTGTGTTTAGGATTTCAAGTCGCCGTATAGTGCGCAAAATGCATGGACATGGCTACATTAAAAACACATGAATAACGAATATATCAAAATGCATGTGGTGTAAATACATCTTGCCTTTTCAGCAAAATGCATAGCATACTCTTCCATAAAGGATACACACAAGAGTATATACAACCTCCACACAGATTAAGGGTTTGTCTGGATTAAAACTCATGAGTGACTGAATGAAAAATGGGACAGCTACCCACTAGGCCAACCTGAGCTTTAAAAAAAAACAAAAACCCAGACAACACCAACAATACAGCATGCGTGCTTCACAGGCAAATGACAATTAATAGTACTCCTCATTCTCTTAAATTTCAGTCAAAAAACAATCTCACAGGTAGCTCACTCGTTAGCACTTTGGACTCTCAACACAACAGCCACAAGTTCAAATACAAACCATACCCATAACTAATGTGTGGACATTACTGTGACACAATGGTTTCATTTTTTGTTTGAAATTAGTTAAACACGTTCAACCATATTGTAAAATATGACCTCTCAATTATCCTGTATTGTAAGAGAATCATTTTTGGGAGGGAAATTACGAAAAGCCTCCCGGCCCACACTTCACATGCTCATTATGTGTATGCTGACATTGATTTCTATGAATGGACTAAGGGGGGGGGGGGGGGGGGGGGGGTATACGTTATGTCATGCGCTCAACTTTATCCAAACAGGACGCTCACCACACTCCAGTACCATGGAGCTTGGCAATGTTTGCACTTCTGCTTTACACCACTGACGCCACTTCTGGGTACACTTTTGATGTTCTCTTCAATGTGTGACTGGCTTTGCTTTGACACTTGAATGTAACCTTGGACTATCACTACAATGACACATGATGTTGGGAAATTGTTAACTAGCTAGGGCGTTTGACCTTTTTGCACTTTATCCTGCACACAGGGCCTACAGATGCAATACCTCTTATAGGGGTGGATTGTTCGTGGAGGGCACATGTTCATTTTGGATTACATGCAAACAGCAAATGAGACTTTTCTCTGCTAGTGAAATGATGCTGGACTTCTAAAGAAACCATCTTATTTAATTGTTAATTTTTTGGGATTATTATATCAAATTTATTTTGTCCTTACACCCACATGTAGGAGAATTAGATGAATAAAGAAACACACCAAGGTTGTTCTTCTCTAAAATTTTATATACATTTAAGAAAAAAACAAGTATAAACATATTTACAAGAATGTTTGAAACTATTTACAATAAAACAATTTTATACAAAAAACTAATCATACATTGTGGCCCAATATGCTATTTTGGCCTCCAGCTCCTCCACGCATTTTTGCTGCTTCTGTTGGAGCAGCTTTATTTTGGCCCATCCAGCTGCATGCTCTACATTCTGGTGTGGGCCAGGGACAGGGTGGTCTTAACAGCATTATAGGGCCCAAGGCAAAGCACTACAGTGGCCCACGATCTACACAACCACTCACAGGAAGTTACAAGAATTTGGTATCGATTGGAAGTGAAAATAAAAATTAACAAAATACTGACAAGTTGACAAGGCGATCGGCCACTTTTGTGTTGCCCTGCCCTGCGTGAGCATGTGTTATGATGGCTCTGTCAGTGGTTTGAGTGGTTAAAGACATTTACATTTGTAGGCCCATTTAAACCTGTGACATTTAGGTCACCATTTAATCAACATGTGTGAAAGCAGGGTTTTTCCTAAAGGATAATGGACATCTCAATCTTAGGCAATTATGTCCAGCAACTACTTACTATCTCCAAAGGCGTCTGTCTCTTGCCTGGCCGATGCTGCCTCCTCTACATTCTCCTCCTCAGCCAACACCGACCGGCAGGGCCAGATTTACCACTAGGCAACCTAGGCAATTGCCTAGGGCCCAGCGGCCCCCAGAGGGCCTGCCCAGGGCCGACGGTGAGACCACTCTTTAAAAATGTGCCGCTACTTATGGGCCAGTGCTATATGCTTGCTCCCCGGGCTAAAGTCTGCCAGCCAGCCCCTAAATAGGGGAATAGGTTATGCTAAAAAACTATAGTGCTATGGATTTTTTCAGGGAGGGGGCCCCAAACCATTATCTTGCCTAGGGCACATGAGGTCTAAATCCGGCTCTGCTGGCAGGTGCACCTGGTCCTGCTCCTCCTCATCAGCCTCCACCGGCTGCTGCTGCGGATGTGCATCCGCATCCACCACCACTGCTGGTGCCGCCTCCTCCTCCTCCTCTGGCTGCACCACTGGGCGCCGGCGTTCCCAGCGTGCACGGTCTGTAGGAAAAACAACAAAACTCATGTTAACACATTCACCAGCTTTATAAACAATAGTATTATGACACTCAGCTCATCATACATGTTTATTAAACGTTGCATTGCCAGCAGACGTAAATATTACTTACTACCAACGCAAGGAGCTAAACATGATGAACACAAAGCATTTCACATGCCCTGTCACTAATATTTGTATTTTGCATAGAGATGTTGAAAATCTCAGTGGCCTAGTGGTCACCACTTTGCTCTCACAGCACTGGGGTTAGCAGTTCAAGTCAGTGATAATTTTGCCATCTGTGTGGAGTGGTCCGGTTGCTCAATACTTCCATGTGTTGTCTACCACACTCCCCAAACATACTTCTGGGCCGATCATTTCAGTTTAGGAGAAATGGACAGTAGGGTGATTTGAAATGTTAGTGAATGTTTGAAGTCTGCAAACTCCCATGGGGCTGGTAATGATGTCAATTACTTCTCTCTGTGCAGGATCACTCAATTAGTGGATGGGTCTAAAAATTAGTGAATGTTGACTATACTTTGGTTAACACCCTTTGTTGGGACTACCTCACAGTGTAAGTAGTCAGTTATTTAAATAAAGATTAGCTATATCTACTACACTCTATAATCTATGCGCACCTTATGGAACCGTAAAAACATTGGTTACCACTAACTACAATACATCTGCCACTCCAAACTATTTTTAAGGTTAGACCAGCAAGTTACACCACTCGGGTCAAGAGTTTGAAAGGCCGATTCAAAATATCACCCTTAATGTTCTGAGGTTTATATCAAATCCATTTAGGACAGTACATTGTCACCAGACAAATGTACGAGACAGGAGGCAAAGCATTTTGGCTGCACTGGAAGTGGGAATAACTTTATAGTGTGCTTCTACATTGTTATGTAGGCCTGGTTAGGTGTTTATGGTAAACATATATTCAAACAGAGGCAATATATATGTGTGTACACGGGTTTTTGCCGATTACTAGAGAACTCACTTCTTCTTATCTCCTGGCGGAGTTCCTCCAGGAGCTGGGGCTGACGCCAGCGGAGGTCGCACCAGCGGCGCTGCAGTTGTACAATACTGCGACTTTTACTGTAGCGCAGCCGAATGTACCTGCGGACCCTTTGATAGGCCCGCAGCTTCAGCTCATTCGAGCAGTATCGCCCTGAGGGCACACTGTCCATGCCCTCAGTGAGGACACAGCGCTCATGGCGGCTGAATATTCTTGCCCTCATTTTTCTGCATAAAATACTCCTCTGCAGTATTCAGCGCTCTGATTGGTTCTCAGAGCACGTATGGGTGTGCTCACGTCACACGCGGATCTTTCAGACACCTGTGTGTGTAATGGTTGCCTCTCCCACCAAAAACATGGCGCCCGTCACGGATGAGACAAGTACTCTATGCTTTGCAGTGAGGAAACATTAATGTACACCTGGCTTCTCAATTAAATCAGTTATTTAATCCCACTTGTCCCTTTTTCTTCTCTCCTGCAAATTTGAAATTTCACTGAGCAGGCTCTGGCATACTGTGGACATGACAGTTTTTTTGGGCCAGAAATTTGCCCAAAATGTGTAAACATTGTTATTACCAAATGGGCCTACCTATAAATGCATGTTATTGATGTGTTTTATTGAGTATACACATACAAATACCCATTAGGCATAAGTGACCAATAGGAAGTTTCATGCTAACAAAAATAAATAACATACAGTGTATCTGACCAATTGTAAGCATCAAATCCAACCCCAGTGTGGAACTGAGCTCAGAGATACTATGGTAATGTGTACTAACAGAATTTATTAATAGTGTTAGTGTGGGTTTGGCTAGGCCACACACTATGGGGGGACATGGGGATAGTAAGTAAATCTTACACCATATAGTGTCAGTTTTGCCCTGGTGGTAGCTTAGTTTGGATGCTGTCATCACAAGGTGTTTGAAATGGAGTATACATTTGTAGTAGGGTAATGGCTTTTCAAAGTAGAACTGTACAAATGTTTGGGGAGTGCTTTGCCTACCTGTCATTTGGATTGGAATAGCTGTCTTTGATTTGGTGCATGCAATTTTTGGACTCTACATCAAGTGGTGTCATGGTTGTGCATAGTTAACATTAGCCCTGTTGGTAGTGCTTTCCTTTACAAACCACAGTGCCTGTTGTTCACAGGTTGGCCATGCAGACATAGCATATTCCTAGCCTATTAAGTACTTAGCCCCACCAAACTCTGCTTATTGATTGAATATAATTCTAAATGCACCTTTGTGTCAACCACTATGTTTGGCCTGGGGTTTTGATTCTCACTACAGATTGTGTGCCAGTGTTCAGTACTTACTGCTTGCCAATATAGAGTATGGCCACTCTGCTGCGTGAGGAGAATTACATTGTGGCCTCAGAGTGGTATTATGGGTCACACGTTGAAAGTATTTGAGCTACTACACGATAGAGCAGGCATTGGTCTTACTTGACACAAAATATGTCCAACATAGAAATTACTCACACACACTACTTGCAGATATTCCCAACACGATTGTGTTTTAAGGTTAGCTTTTTGCAAGCCCCATTAGTAATGTGAATGCTAGTGCAAAATAACTAATTCTTACACCCCAATCCAATATGAACATTTTAGTTCACATCCATAATACTTGTACCCCTGAATTTCAAGGCCATAAAATACACAATATGACAGGTGTGTTGAAACTAAAAACCTGATATTTCACACACATTACTAGGCTTCAAAGTGGGTATATGTGTGCTGCTGCAAAGGAACATTGCATTACTGCACCAATACACAATATAGCTTAAGTGTAACACCCAACAGTTCTGTCCAAAAGGGAAATACAAAATTATGTGGAGACCAACTCCAACATATGCAGAACTTGCATCTGACACAAAGACCTTTGCCTTGAATAAGTGGACTTTGTGTGTAGCATTTGTCTGTAGCCACAATTCCAAATAAAGCTGTGTGATTTGCAAGTGTTTTTTGGGCCTGTTGGTTTCAATAGGTCCTAGTCTAGGAAGTGTGGCAGCCAATGCCTTCAACATTTAAGAAACACTGACAGGGGTGTTTTGGTCATCTCTAAGTGCACAGACCATGTTGAACATGCACAATACCACATTCTAAAATGTGCCACCCAAAGAGACTATACTAAATACACAAATATCTCTAATATTAAAGGTTAAAACCACTACATATAGTGTGAATTCAGGGGAGGGCCATTATGTGGCTAATGCCCCAAAAACCAAACATGCCATCAATATATTGAACAAGTAGACATGTGCCTAAACATGCCCCAAAGGACTATGTATGGATCCTTGTGTATGACAATACAAAGCACAGCAGTGTAGTAGTCAGCAGATACTTGATTGGGAGTGCTTGATGACACTCATGCATGGTCACATTTATTGTTAACAAACATGATTCTATAGTTGCAGCAGAATACATAGCAAATAAGACAGTGGTCTGTGTGCCCAAGTTACTTGCATCAAGATTAGACAATCTGGGCAAAGTCAAGAAACATAAGCAGCACTAGAGAAATACTTCAACATGTAGTGACACATGAACTGCTAAACTCCAAAAGGCACACCAGCTTGGCCTGTTAAATGTAAAAACAAGACATTGCTTCAGCACGATTAGCTCACATACAACGTATAAGAATGTACTTAATATATGCCTTGGTGCACATGAAGGTGTCCCCTGTAATATAACCTGGAAAGTGTCTTGTAAGGTTCAATACATTACTCTGTAATACTGCCTTGTGAGTTTTTCCTATAGCTTGATTTAGCTGTGTGTTTTGCATCATTTGTGCCTTGAAATTCCCACCACAAAATAAAGTTACAAAATGTGCAAATTGCCTATTGTGCACAAGCCACAGCACCAAATGAACCTCACCAAAGTACTGTTTTTGTGACAGTAAAATTTCGACCAGCAACAACCCTTTACTCTTACATATTAGTCAAAACACGATACTTTCATTCATCCACTGCATTCCCCATGGGCACATCCTCCCAAACATTGGGACAGCTGGTGTTCCATATTAATCTACATCATTTGTACACAAAATTATTTCTTGCCAAACCTCAATAGAGAGTGATATTGGAAGGGAGATTTTGCAACAGGTGCCTATAGTACAGGAGCAGTTATCTAGGTAGCAAGTGACCCAGAAGAATCCTGTGTCTAGATGGACAATGGAGTGAAGGATGTGTAGAGTGTTAATCAGTGTCCAAAGCAGCAAAGAGTTACAATCGAATGAGTATCTCCAAAACATTCTACATAACAATTGGGGATAATACATTTACAGTAAGCAACTGAAACATTAAAACTATTAAAAAAAAGTCCTTTCTAAGCATTGCTTAGAAGTGTAGCAAGGCAGCTCATGCAGGAATCCATAATGCCTGTCTATGTTTCAAATATCCGATAGAAAGCAAACAACCTTGGGCCAATTTAAAGTAACAAATTCATTGCTGGTGTTCTTTGTACACACCTGTACTTTCAAGCATTAAAATCTACAATATGTTATTGTAACTGTAACACAAGTCCACAAATTACATAATAGGACCATAAATTTATACTTACAAGCTGAAAAAGCCTACAAGTCCATGTCCGTTGCCTTCTGGATGCAATGGACATTTGCAATCCACTTTAATTATTTTCAGGTGAGCCAGACATGTCCCAGCCAAGGCCTGTTAGTACACAAAGGAAAGCCTTTAGTTTTGCTATAAACACAACAATCATCAACATTATTGTTCAAACTGTTCTGCCTATAAAAGGCACATCTAATAAGCTCCATAATTCCAGACACAGGCCTTCCAGCAGCATTTCGATTTAGCAGAAATCAAAGGTACACTTTTGATTCCCTCCCAAGTATCTGGTCCCAACATTTGTATTTGTTTCTTAAAAAGAAAAATCCATTAACATAAATCACAATACAATAGTTTGTGTGGACTGACAGATAGTACCCCAAGTGTGACAAACCACATTTTTTAACCTTGCAAATCAATGTTGAAAGTTAAGTGTCCAGGCTCCACATTTTCGTGAGGGATGGTGATCTGTTGAATAAACATGCACCATGGAAATTTTACCACATAAGAGTTTAAATAATAGGTATAAGATTGAAAAGCTTCACACCACACCCCTAAAAAAGTTACAATTAAATAGTAAAATAAGACACATTAAAATGCTCATTAAACCTGCAATACAAAATGCACTGTTATTGTGTAACATCAAACATCTTGAAAACATTTAAAGTGCCTATAACACAGTAACTTTAAATAACACTCAATACAAATAAAATGCAATTAAGGAAACCACCAGCAGCAAAACACAGTACTATCTATTGATTTCTAACAAACTTTTAGTGTGCATGAGGGTGTATTTTATAGGTGATTGTAATGAGCTAAGTATATGCAGGTGTATAGACCAGGTATCAGCTGACGAGATCTGATGCTGGGTGTATGCAATGGTGGTTATGAGTAACTCTCTTTTATTTTATACTGATTAAAACAAGCTTGTGTTTAGTTCTTAAAGTATAAATATCTGATATTCATTAGACTACACATTGCTTTCTTGATTTTGAAATCACCAAACATGATCCTTTCTGTCTGTTACTAAGAATGTGTGTTCAAGTGTTCAATTAATTCTGTTGAAGGACATTTTTGTGTGCAAATAGTTCATGTGCAGTTTGGTGTGGGTGTTTCCATCTGAAGTATACCTTAGCGGCTAAAGAAACGAGCTGCCAATGACAAGGTAAAGTGTTTGAACCCCGAATGATACCTGTATGTGGCTTAACTTTGTATGTTTCAGTTTATGTATTACACTGTCATTTATCTAAGAGTGCTTTAGTATGTTTTGTTGTGTAATATGGCATGTTGAAAAGTGGGGTCAGCTACAACAGAGAAAAGCAGTTGGTCCAAATTACTTGATTGCAAAGATATAGGAAATCTCTACTGGCAAAAGTGAAATAACCTAAGTGTCCAAAATAACCTTAGAGAAAAAGGAATAATTGGAAGTGCTAGCAATATTATTATACTTTGGGTTTGTATTAATATACATGGCTACATTTCAATATGCAGACATTTTCACTCTGCATGTACCAAATCTCAATGTGTTTAATATTTCTAAGTATTGGCCTTTTTAACAAAGTTTTATGAAAAACAACTTATGATTGAAGTAGGTGGTCAGCTTTTAGTTCTATTACCTTTCCTTGACATGCTGTTTTCATCACTTGTACATTGGCGTAGCAGCTAGCTATTCACCCTTGCAAACCTGCATGCGTGAGTTCAAGTCCTCACCAATGCTCTTGTCTCTGAGGGATCATTAAAATGCTTGCCATATTTGTGTTGATGTTAAAAGTGTTCCTGGGGCCATAATACGCTCTGGTTATAGGCGCCTATATCATGTGTGTAATTAGCAAAAATTTAATAATTTTTCTTACGATTCATAGTAGTTTTGCACGCAAAAGCACCATCAACAAGTGTCACATTATCCATTTCACATTGACAGTAATTCGAATGGTGGTTGTGGTGATTGTAAAGAGAATTAACATCAATATTTATGCCAACGTTGAATGTTAGTGCTACAATAAAAATAATTATTTTTTTTATCATGCACGCTGCACTCAATTCCGGCAACTGTAATGAATGGGGAATGGAGTGTGCACTCAATCCCGGCAACTGTAATGAATGGGGAATGGAGTGTGCACTCCATTGCGCCAACTGCAATGAATGGGGAATGGAGTGTGCACTCCATTGCGCCAACTGTAATGAATGGAGAATGGAGTGTGTATTCCATTCCGGCAACTGTAATGAATGGGGAATGGAGTGTGCACTCCATTTTGGCAACTGTAATGAATGGGGAATGGAGTGTGCACTCCATTCCGGCAACTGTAATGAATGGGGAATGGAGTGTGCACTCCATTTTGGCAACTGTAATGAATGGGGAATGGAGTGTGCACTCAATTTTGGCAACTGTAATGAATGGGGAATGGAGTGTGCACTCCTTTTTGGCAGCCGGAATGGATAGGGAGTAATAGTAGAAAATATATCTGCCTAGCATACCAAACTGCAGTGTAGAGGCCTATAAAAGCCAGGCCTCTTTACTGAAGAGCCACCCAGCAGCATAGTGCGCTATATGAAGCTAATTAAATCCGGCGTTCCGACATGCCGGCAGTTCCAATTTTAACCCTAAGGCCCTAAATATCATTATACATGTTAGACCTGGCAGTGGAAAGGTGTGTGTAAAGCAAAGAGGATTTTTTTAAACACAATCACAGTAATGGAACATTGGAGACATATATATATATATATATATATATATATATATATATATAATTATTTTAGTTTTTTTTCCCCCAAAAAAATAAGTATTGATATGTGTGCTTTTTTTGCATATTTGGTTGTGGTTTTTACTTTACTCAAATGATGTCTCATCTCCGCCCAGTCCGCGCCTACTCTCCTCCCATTCCCACCCCTTTCTTCTCAAGTGGTCAGCAGCCACCTCAAATATATTTGCGTTGGACTTTGAGATTGAGTTGACTTTGAGAGCCGTATCTGCCATGATTGCGTAGCGTAAGTGTCATTTCGCGCATGCGCAGAATCAATTAGCAGATGCGTATGCGTTTGCGTTCCTTGATGAATCGGGCCCATGGGCATGACCCCAGTCAAATTGAGGGGAATGCATCCGGAGCCATGGCAATCCTAAAATTAGAGGATCAATAGATTTGGGAAGCACCAGAATCTGGATTGTCTCTCGATGTAAACCTCCTACCGTCAGCCTAACAGGTGAAGTAACGTAGGAGATGGAACATTGCTGACTCTATTACCATCTACTGCCATGAGAGAAAGTGGCTGAGGCAGTAGATGCAGAGGTATTTGGAGTCGTGAAGCCAGAGCCACCGAAATGAAGTTTCTGGAGGAGCCGGAATCCACAAAAGACGTGGTAGGATGAGGTCCTTTAGGAGAATTCAGAACAACGGCCATGAGAAACTTGCAAGTATACTTGGGATAGGGAACAGGTGCTGAATCTCCCAGGGCGTCCTCCCGTTTACAGTCTAGGAGGAAGAGTTTCCTGGTCTCTTAGGACAGGCATTTAATAGATGAAATGAATTGCTACAATAGGGGCAGAGACGTTACTTGTATAGTCTCTCCCGTTCTTCAGGAGACAATCGGGAACATCCAATTTGCATAGGTTCCTCCAGGCGATGTTACCGGATTCCGGAACTGAGGTGCCAAACGAGGAACAAAATGTTTGGATGAAGATTGTTCATGTGTTAGTTCTCAATAGCACTGGTCAACTCTGAAACATAAAGATATGAGTGTCTAGATCTGAAGGCAGTTCCCTAAAGACAAGCTTGTCCTTGATCCGATCTGCCAATCCTTGACAAAAGGTTGTTACCAGGGTTCATTGTTCCATTTCAATTCTGATACCAGCATTCAGAACTGCACTGCCTACTGTCGGACTGTGAGATTGCCTTGGCGAAGGTTTAATATGGCAGAAGCCACAGAAGACACTCGACCAGGTTCGTCAAAATTTTCCTAAAACATTCAATGAAGGATGCGGAATTTCCAAAAGGATCATTATGCTCCCAGAGTGGGGAAGCCCAGGCAAGAACTTGACCACTCAGGAGAGAAATTATATACGCTACCTTGGTCCGCTCCGAGGGAAAAGCACCTAGATTGCACTCGAATTGTATAGCACATTGGTTCAAGAAGCCTCTGCATCTTTTTGGGTCTCCATCAAATTTTTCCGGTGGCGGAATACGCAGAATGGAGGAGGAGGAAGTAGAGGCCGTGGACACACTAGGTGATGCAGAAATGGTAGTAACTACTGCAGCATGATTGCCAAGGGAGCCTTGTAAGGCATCCAGTTGAGTAACGACCCCTTGAACACACTGAAGAAGTCAGGCTTGATCCGTTTCTTGTTGCCAGGTGGAGGAGCAGATCGCGGGAAAATGAATCTCCTGTACCCTCAATGGTCATGGCCAGAGTATACTGTCACAACTCTGAGATTCTCCAGGAAATCCCTCAAGGAGGTATGGGTTTTGTCACAGGAGACGTGCAGGTGGCGGTCCTTCCACTGAGCCATTGGTGAGGTACAAGAGAGAGAGGGTAGTCGGACTAGCCTAATCAACAACATGCAGGTAGCGGAGATACACAGGGGAAATCCAAGAGAATGGTTAGACATGCCGGGTCAATAAGGAAACACTTGAGAGCAGGAGAGAAGTCAGAAACAGCCAAATGGTACACAGGAATAAAGCACAGGGACGCTGAAGCACGGTGACCCAATACTAGGGCACCAGCATGGAGAGAGAGTCTGTCTTAAATAGCGCCAACCACCAATAGAAGTGCCGGTGGTGTGATGTCAGCGGGCGCCACTAGAGATCCTGATAGCTTCGGCAATGGAATGCGCATGTGCACCAGAGCCGGCGATATTGCCAGAAGTATCGTGTCTGATTGCCTGGCAACCAGATGCGGCAAGGGGAATGACAGGCAACTGCCTGAAGGAGCGGAGGGACGATGCCTGACCTGTTCTTTTGTGGGGGGGGGGGGGAGTGCAGGGCAAAGCCGTTACATTGCACACCAATCTCTGTCTGTCTGATTTCAGGTGTGTACTTAAGATCAGACTGTGACCATTCGCTATTATCTCCTCTATCTCTACAGCAGCAGGTAATCACTGCTAGCTAGAGTGGGATTGCATTGGGATTGTGTTGAATATTTCTGCACAAATTCTGCTGAAGTTTATTTTCTTTTGATACCTAGTTAACTTTAGTTAAGATTGTGTACTTTGTATCGGCCCGTTTCCTACTCTTTTTTTCTTTTCCAGATAAAGAGAGGTATATGACTACTTAGTCCTGGAGGGAGGTGCAGGTCCAGGTAGTATAATGTGCACAGCTTAGATCAGACACTGTGCCAGCAACTTCTGCTAGATAGAGTGGGATTTCTGCATATTTTGTCTATTAATACCTGTTTCACTTTTTCATATTGTGTACACTTTATCTTTTGTTTTTTCCTGCTATTTTTCTCATTGGGTTGGATAAAGAGAGGTTTCTGACTACATGAACCTCAGTGAGGTGCAGGTACAGGTAGCATAATTTGTAGATCAGACACTGCAGTTCAACTCTCCTCTGTTTCCCCAGCATCAGGTATTTACTTCTACCTGGAGTGGGATTGCATTGGGGATGGTGTGGTATATTTCTGCACAATTTGCTGATGAGTTTATTGCTGTCTGTCGATTCCCAGTTCTTCTTTTCTATATTGTGTACTCTGTATCTGCCTTTGTTTATTTCCCTTGCCTGCCCTGTCAAATAAAAGGAGGTGTCTAGGATGGTGGGGCTTCATCTGTGACTTGTCATATTTATGTAAACTTTCAGGCTATGACCAAGTGGAATGTCAGACAGGGATGCCTTGGTGGGAGGCCAGCTGTTGAACGTGCTGGCTGGAAACGCCTCTGGTTGAGTTGAACCAGCCTGGGCTAAGGCACTGGCGCAGTCTAGTTCTGCATTTACCCAGCAGTTCGTTTCACATCCACTGGTTGTAGGAGACGAGACCTGTCCTTCCATCGATTTTGCTGAATCTTCAGCGGATTACCTCATGCTTTTCTTAGCAATTCCACAATATGAGCCTGTGTGGGTGATATGCCTGGTTAAAACTGTGCAGGGTCTTGTAAGAGTTTCCTTCTTCTTAGAGAATATTCTAGAGAACTTTTCACTGACTAAGTTGCGGAAAAAACAATCCTGTCTTAGTCCGTCCTGGAGAGTGTTGGTTTCTGAGTGCTTTTTCCCAAGAAGAGGGTGAGTTAGCAGAGCAATCCAACAAAGAGATGTTTCTTGTTTTTGACAAGGATGGTGTGGATGATTTAGTGTGGACAGTTCTCAGTTTTCATGTAACTTGGGTACACTTGATACTACCACTGTCACGTACACGCTCCGAGCTTCCGTGACTTTGGGTTACTGTATGAGGTTACATACGATTCCAGCACTCAAGTCTCACTCTTCCTATCACACAGGTTATAGACCTGCTGAATCGCCCACAACAGCGCTCTCACACCCCCACATGCTTCTGGTTTGCCACCACCTATTGAATACGGGCTATAGGACCCCAATATACTGTCCCATACTGGCACACAAGGCTTCTGGTTACCCACAGGTTAGCAAGGTCCATGCCAGCAATCAAAGGGTTAACTCTTCACACCTTCGGAATGTTACACAAATGTAAATGCAAGCACACACTAGGCTTGTTAGTTAAATGTATTAACAAATCACACACCAGCATTCAAAGGGATAACATGGTCGAGCTATATTGTTCTTAACAGGCTAATGGATTCGTTAGAGTATCAAGGACGCCACTTACTACATTTATAGATTTAATATACAAAAGTACAGGGCATACAGATATATATATATATATAGATATAGATTAATATATATATATATATATATATATATATATATTAAACAATTGACATAACATACACAAGCATGACAGTCCAAGATAGATAAAAGGGGTTACATTCAGAGTATAACTTACATGAGTTGTGTAATCTGTGCCATGGGAAATTAGCTAGGAAGATAGACAGCTTATCAATGTGGATTGATTTTCCCAAAATACTGACAATTTGTTGTAACTGGTCTCAGACTCCTCTACACCTTTCCCCACCTCCTGGGGGGTTGTGGTCTGTTACACTTTTTCCAATCACCATTTGCATGTTGCCGAATTTACTACCCAATTCTACTATGTGACCTAACTTTTATGTGGGGCGTCGCACATATTTTATTATTAATGGATCCCCTATGAACTTACCCATCTATTGATACCAAACAAGCCCAGTTACACAGTGTCAGTTTGAGATTTATACTCCTTTCCTCAGCTTCTCTGTGTGACAGAATTCTTAATTTGACAAATGAGCTGTTCTTCATCATGCTATTGAGGAATACTGATCACTACTTTTATTGATTTTAAGTGGCATATTTTAAAACTGAATTATTTTTGTCTATATAAAATACAGACAAGTCAGTACATGGTCTCTCTGAGCCAGACACCATGCTGAGCCGTTCCTAAAAGTCTATTCAGGTGTCAAAACTCCATCCTTGGCCAGGATATATCTTACCGCAGGGGCCTTAGAAGATAGCAGTGTCACCTGTAAAAGCATCAAACACTGGGATGCAGAGAGCCACCGAATGCACACACACAACAAACCGCCTGACTTCACATTTTACACTTTAGTAGCTCAATGATCAATGGATTCATTTGATATACCATATTTACACTGCAGTTATGATTTAGACCAGGGGTGTCAAACCTTTTAGCTTCCCTGGGCCACATTGGAAGACGACGAGTTGGTTTGGGCCGCACATAAAATACACTAACACTAACGATAGCTGATCATCCAAAAAACCATAGAAAACATAGTTAACATATTAAACTTACTTGGAAATGAAGTTAGTGAGATGTTTGACATTGTTTCTGAGCCACCAATGCTTCCATATTTGCTTCGATGGAACTTGTTGCAATTCTCAGTGAGTTCTCAAGGTGCTCATCATATAAAGTAAAATGATGGTGTTAGTAAGTTAGGAGAGTGGTGTACTGATTTAGGGGTATATTTAGTGATTTTGTATTTGAGTAGCATATAAAGTAATTGAGTGGCATTAGCCTTTTTTTATGAACTAATGTGCAGATACTCAATGATATAAGTTCCTTTCTGATCGATCAGGCTCGACTGTGGCACAGAAGTACTCAGAGGTTAAATGGCACATGATCAGTTCACATCTGAGTAAATGCAGAGGACCAACCCAGAGGAGTTAATAGTAAAGCACAATGTTAGTGAAGGTAGTTAATTATAATAATAATAATAGTAATGTATTTAATACAGTAATTGTCCATTAATTAATTAATTACCTGCTGGCTGACATTAAAGGCACCTGCGCTGCTGGAACCGCTCCTCCTAGCATAAGCGCGGCCACGAGTGACGTCATCGCGCCCCCGCACCGTCATGACGTCATCGCGCCCCCGCACCGTCATGACGTCATCGTACGCATGCGCGATGAATGAAAAAAAACATGCCGGCGCTTGTGTGCAGGCCAAACGGGCGGACCGGTCCTGCCGCAAGTTAATCATTTTCTTTACTTTTTATTTTCCAGGTTTTTTTATCCAATTAACAGCGCTGCCCCTTGCCACAGCTGGGCCGCATTCAAATACGAGTTGGGCCGCATGCGGCCCGCGGCCCGCGGGTTGGACAAGCCTGATTTAGACCTTATTCCCCACAATTATGTGATGGGTTAACCCTTATAAATTCTACATGGGCTAGTAGATATGTGGTTGTTGTAAACATAGAGAACTTATTTATCTTTTCTAGGCCTCATAGTTTCTGAAATATAGGGGGTCAAATTTATGTAAAATTGCTCAGATATGCCACTGATTCTCTGTTGTTACTGTGATATGTCTCGGAGACTGTGTAATTTTGGACACTGCCACCAGATGTGGGACAGGGTACCCTCATGTCCACACAGGTGCCATCACATCTGAGATGTGCCCAGGTATATTTTGTGGAGGTGGTGTGGGACCAAGTACCAGTGATAGAAAATGTTATGGCTATTATCACTTCCTTTAAAACACATAGAAGTCTTAGACAAGTTCAGGCGAATTTTGTCTCACTCTCCGGTGTGAGCATCTCCCCCTTGTCCCCCTTCCATTTAAATTTGTGGGGGGTCTTTGAGGGGGCATTTGTGTTTCAGAATGAGGTGGTAGAAGGTAGATATCAGACCCTGTGAGGAGAATCGAAGGGAACAGAAAGAGACCAATGGAGAAGAGCGATGGTTATCAACAACCGTGGGTTGGATAGTATCGTATACATGATTAAGTTGGGGGTACTGAAAAAACAAGCCTAGGGGATGCTAACACATGTCTGTATATCAGCAAAAGAGGGGAAGAAGAGGAGCAAAGTTAGCGGTGTGTCTAGTGAGAATAGTGAGCTGGATGGAGTCCAGGGATGAAAGATGGATTATGCCATAAAGGCATCATACGCCAGGCATTGGGGGCTAGATTGTAGGAGGATACTGTGATTCCAGGAGGTAAGAGAGAGAGGGCGGGAGGGAAGTTGTGAGGGGGGGAGGGCAGTTTTGAGGTTTCAGCCAAAGTGGCGAGGCAGGTGAAATAGTGATGGTGAGAGCAGCTTTGATATCGATCCAAACTTGACCAGGAGGGCAGTGAAGTAATACACATTGAGTGAGGTGAGTGGCGCTATAATATTTGAGGAAATTAGGGACTCCGAGCCCACCTTCTTGGGTTGGTTTATGAAGTATCTGCATGCAGATCCTAGGTTTCCTAGCCGTCCAAACAAATTTGGTGGCTATTTGTTGTAGGAGCTTAAAAGAGAGGTAACTTTTAAGGGGGAAGCTTGGAAAAGATATAAAGGGCAGGGAAGAATATTCATTTTTAGAGAGTTTATCCTACCTGTTCAGGAGATTGAGTTTATCCCATTTTAAGGGATTCGATTTGATGGCAGACAATATCGGAGGGAATTTTGCGACGTACAGTTGATCATAGGAGCGGGTTAGGTAAACCCCTAGATATTTTAGTTTATGTGACTGCCATCTGAAGTCAAAGTTAGATTTTAAGGAATGACAAAAGGGGGAGGAACATTTAGGTCAAGAATTTCTGATTTAGAGGCATTGATTTTGTAGTTATAGAGAGCGCCAAAGAGAGACATATCGTTAAGGAGATTTGGCAGCGATATGTGGGGGTTTGTAATTGAAAGGAGACTGTCATCCGTGTAGAGGGATAATTTGTGTACAGAGGTGCCCACGTGGACTTCGAAGATATCGGGATTAGTGTGGATTTTACAGGCTATTGGTTCAATCATTAAAGCAAATATGAGTGGGGACAGTGGGCAGCACTGGTGAGTGCTATTATGTATCGCAAAGGTAAAGGATTGGAAGCCATTGGCCAGGATGGAAGCAATAGGGTTAAATTAAAGGGAGGCGACCCCTCGTAAGAAGGGACCCAGCAAAAAAAAAAAAAATTTATTAGTAACATCTTATGAAAAGCATTACAAAATTATTGAAAGGTACATCAGTTACATAGTTTACATATATATCGATACAGGATGTACAACACTCTCTCACAGTGCTTTTACAATAGGAAGTTAACTGTGCAGCAATCTGGTACTATAAAGATGTAATTTTTTAACATTTCAAACAATAGGGAAGGGGTATAAGACAATGGAGAAAAAGAAAAGGAAATGGTGTAATATAGGATTATAGGAGGAAGGTTGAAAAGGGCAGGAGGGGGATGTGGGGAAGAATGGGGAATTCATGCATCAAGTAGGAATGAATAGTCTTATCCGGTGGTTCTGTTCCAGGCATGGTTCCTGTCAGAACTGGAGCAAAGGTTGTTTGTGGTAAAAAGCCAATCGGGACCAGACTTTATAGAAGGACACGGAGGAGCCTCTCAGTATGCTGGTGATGTGCTCCATCTGGTTGGTATGTCAAACCTGACCACAGACCATTTGAAGTGTTGAAGGCGTGGGATTTTTCCAGGAGGCAGCTATTTGACAAGTGGCCACGCTAATGATATGTCTGAGGAATTTGTGGGCATGAGAGGGGAGGTATGGGAGAGGTAGTGGAAACAGTACATGCTTAGGATTGGAGGGTACGGGGGTGCCAAGGATTGCTGAAGCTAGTGTGAAAACTGCTGTCCAGTACTGTCGTATTTTGGGACAGTCAAACCAAATATGCATGAAGTTTCCAGTTTGGCTACAATTTCTTCAGCACTTTTTTGTGGGTATATACCGTGTAATCTGGAGGGAACATAATATCATCTATGGAGTAATTTAATTGCTCCATAAGTGTCCACATAAATGTCTGACCACTCTTCATGGTCTAGAGTAGTCCCCAATTCCGTTTCCCACTGCATCTGGAAGCGGTCTTTAACATCTGTCGTGATGGGAAGTAGAGTATCATACAGTGTGGAGATAAGACCTTTCAAAGATGGGCCGGAGAGACACAGACTTTCAAATGTAGTGGTCTGGATGACAACTGAGTTTTTGATGGACTGTCTGACATGTCTACTTGGATGGTGTCAGCAAAGTAATCATCCACAATTTTTTCTATTGTGACAGCATCCAATGCAGCGAGAGTAGACATGTCTGCAATGGTTGGCAGGTCCTTCAGTCCGGACCAGATGTTATCAGCATCCCCGCCAGTGCCTCTTTTGGGAAAACTGAGCTTTTTCCTCGCAGCCATAGATGTGGAAGAAAATGAGGGTGGAGCTGTTGGCATGTCACGGTCCTCTTCAGAGGACAATCTCCTGACCAGCAGGTCTTTGCACCTCTGTAGACTTGTGTCCGCCGGAAACAGAGACACAACATACGCTTTAAACCGAGGATCGAGCATGGTGGCCAGAATGTATTCCTCTGACTTTAAAAGAGTGACCACCCTCGGATCCTGGCAAAGCATACGAAGGGCTACATCCACAAGAGCTACATGCTTGCTGTAATCGCAATGGCTTACCAGCTCCTCCCTCACTTTCTCCAGCTGCTTCTGCAACAGCCTGATCAGGGGAATGACCTGACTCAAGCTGGCAGTGTCGGAACTGACTTCTCGTGTGGCAAGTTCAAATGGCTGCAGAACCTTGCACAACACGGAAATCAGTCTCCACTGCGCTTGACTGAGGCGCATCCCCACTCCTTTGCCTATGTCGTAGGTGGCTGTGTAGGCCTGAATGGCCTTTTGCTGCTCCTCCATCCTCTGCAGCATATAGAGGGTGGAGTTCCAGCGCGTCACAACCTCTTGTTTGAGGTGATGGCAGGGCAGGTTCATGCTTTTTTGATGTGCCTCTAATCTGCGGTAGGCACTGGCTGAATGCCGAAAGTGTCCAGCAATTTTGCGCGCCACCGCAAGCATCTCCTGCACACCCCTGTCACTCTTGAGGTAATGCTGCACCACCAAATTAATGGTGTGGGCAAAACATGGGACGTGCTGGAAATTGCCCATATTTAATGCCCGCACAATGTTACTGGCATTGTCTGACACCACAAATCCCCATGAGAGTCTAAGTGGGGTAAGCCACTGGGAGATAATTTCCCTCATTTTCTCTAATATGTTGTCAGCGTTGTGCCTCTTATTAAAGCCTGTAATACACAATGTTGCC
This sequence comes from Mixophyes fleayi, assembly GCF_038048845.1. Lineage (NCBI taxonomy): Eukaryota > Metazoa > Chordata > Amphibia > Anura > Limnodynastidae > Mixophyes > Mixophyes fleayi. Next base: position 206,725,768 of record NC_134402.1, on the reverse strand, counting down.
TGCCTTTGCACGAGCAGCCATTTTGTAGTTGCTGCTACTGATGCAGCTGTTGCTGTTGCTGCGGAAGGGGATGCATCTACCCAGTGGGCTGTCACAGTCATATAGTCCTTCGTTTGCCCAGAACCACTTGTCCACATGTCCGTGGTTAAGTGGACAGTGGGTACAACCGCATTTTTTAGAGCACTGAGGACACTTGATCGTACTTCTCTGTACATTTTTGGTATCGCCTGCCTAGTAAAGTGGAATCTCGACGGGATTTGGTACCGGGGACACAATACCTCCATCAACCCTCTAAATCCCACTCCACTGATGGCGGACACCGGGCGCACGTCTAACACCAACATTGCAGTTACAGCCGCAGTTATACGCTTTGCAATAGGGTGACTACTATCGTATTTTGTGGTCATGACAAACGACTGTTGGAGGGTCAATTGTTTTGTGAAAGACTTAGCGGTCTTACGACTTCCCCTCTGGGAAGATGACCGACTAACAGCAGCAACAGCAGCAGTGGCAGTAGTAGGCGTACCGCTGCAGGATTCCTCGGATGAATCCCGTATTGAGGAGGACTCAGTCTGGCTGCTGACTTGGGCTGCAGGACTGAATCTGATGGAGATTGTGGAGGAAGTTGACGAGGAGGGTGTTGCTGGTGTGTATCCAACTGGACCACGGGATTTAGGTGTCCCTGTACCGATGAGGGTCCTAGCCCCAGTTCCTGAACTAACCACTGAACTATGAAGGTTATTCAGGTGACGTATAAGGGAGGATGTTCCTAGGTGGGCAAGATCCTTACCCCTGCTTATTTGAGCTTTACATAAGCTACATATGGCCATACATTGGTTGTCTGGATTTGGATAAAAATAACTCCAGACCGAAGAGGTGCATTTTTTGGTCTTCTGACCAGGCATGACGATGGGCTTTTTCATCCCATGGACATCAGCTGTTTCCCCCCCTGGTGCCTCATTTACAATAACCACATCACCATCCTCATCATCAAGTTCCTCCACAGCGCCAGCTACATCATCAATAGCCTCCTCCCGAGCCACCTCTTCCCGTACAGTGATGGGAAGGTCAGGCTTGACAACCACCAACATCCTTGGACTCGCCTTGTGGATTTGTGATAATTTCTCTTTAGAAGGCAGAGTTGTTTGCTGTTTTGTTGCTGACAGCATAACTCTCTTCAATTTTTTGTAGGGGGGGGAGGAGGAGGAGGAGGGCTAAGATCTGTGGATGAAGCTGAACCACTAGTCATGAACACGGGCCAGGGCCTAAGCCGTTCCTTGCCACTCCGTGTCGTAAATGGCATATTGGCAACTTTACGTTTCTCCTCAGATGATTTTAAGTTTCTCTTTTTGCTACTTTTTCTTAACTTGGGCTTTTTGGATTTTACATGCCCGGTACTACGAGATTGGGCATCGGGCTTGGAAGACGACGTTGATGGCATTTCATCGTCTATGTCATGACTAGTGGCAGCAGCTTCAGCATTAGGAGGAAGTGGGTCTTGATCTTTCCCTACTTTATCCTCCAAATTTTTGGTCTCCATTATATGTAGCACAATATACTGCAGAATGTGTGAACTTGGTAATATTGCAGTACCAATGGACTTATACTGCTGGATTGGTTTTGCAAATTTGGTTATAATTATATATTTTTTTTTTAATTTTTTATTTTTTTTTACTTTTTTTTTATTTTTTAAAAACTTGGGAATAATGGGGAAATAACTATGCCCTTAGAAGCACAGAGCACAGGACACAGCACCACTGGACTGAACAGGACACGGCACAGGACCCAGCAGCACTACGGAACTCAGCAGGACAGAGCACAGGACACAGCACCACTGGACTGATACTGCAGAATGTGTGAACTTTGTAATATTGCAGTACCAATGGACTTATACTGCTGGATTGGTTTTGCAAATTTGGTTATAATTATATATTTTTTTTTTAATTTTTTATTTTTTATTTTTTTTTACTTTTTTTTTATTTTTTAAAAACTTGGGAATAATGGGGAAATAACTATGCCCTTAGAAGCACAGAGCACAGGACACAGCACCACTGGACTGAACAGGACACGGCACAGGACCCAGCAGCACTACGGAACTCAGCAGGACAGAGCACAGGACACAGCACACAGCACCACTGGACTGATACTGCAGAACACAGCACAGCACAGCACAGAACTAAACAGCACAGCACAGAACTAAACAGCACAGCACGAGATCTACCAGGACAGAGGACCACCTAACACACCCTCCCTCTACCCTGATCAATGCCTGAGTGAAGATGGCGGCGACTAGCGGGGAATTTATAGGATCCGAGTATCGCGAGATCCGACAACGGGATTATGAGTCAGAGCCTCAGTTTCAGATTTGAATTTGGCGCCAATACCCGGATCTGTCTCGGATCCGACTCGGATCGGCAACGTTCGGGTGGGCTCGGATTTCAGAAATCCGAGTGCGCTCATCTCTACTTATCATTAGTCAAAGTATCCATTTATATAAATATTGTGACAGTCACTGGTTTGAATGGCAGGTATCCATGTCCCAGGCTGTCTGACTCTTATGCTTTTTAAAACCAGGGAGATTGCTCAGTATAGGAAGCATCCTTCAAAAGAGTGTGTTCAGCTTCAGTAAAAGCTGTTAAGAGTCCCTGGTGTTTTGTATGGAGAGCGCAGGGTGGGCTCCATGCAAAAGGTCCAGTCTGGGTCTTTTAGTCTCCAGCGTCACAGCAGACTATTTAGGAGCTACACCTGAGTGATTTCTGTAAAAAGCTGCAGTTCTGCTTCAACCACTCTCACAGACCTGGGGAGGAAGTTGGTTGCCTCCTGAGAGGCTCTGCTGTGGTGATCAATAAGATGTGCATATGATTTGTGTGTGTGACATAAGGTCCTGCACAGGAGAGAGGGTCTCCACAAATGTTTACTAAGTGCCGGACAGGCAAGGTTTTTACCGTATTTATGTTTTGTTTAATTTGATTAAACTAATAAAACTGGTTGAGGCCAGTTAGACCGAATACCCTGCAGTCAAGTAACTTATTGCTGCTGTTTGTCGCCATCAACCCCGGGAGATGGTAAGATGGTACCTATTCCCCTCACACGGTCACTATAAATATAGCTATATATATATTGTACATCTACCATTGTTATCTAGAGATTTACCAAGTCAATGAGCACTTGACTGTATCTTATATGTTGCACAAATATGTGTTGTCTACCGGGCTCTAACACAGAACAGGAGCATCACCACCACCTCGTTCTTTCCTTCTTTCCCTCACCCCTCCCTCCTATGTTTTTGTTACCTAAGTTTCCCTTGATAACAAAAAAAACCAATAATATTGTATTAGTGTTTCACTTGGTGTGTCAAAAAATATATTTGGCCTTAATAAAGTATTTTTAAAAAAAAACGTCTAGGGTGTTGTCATGTGCAAGCTACTTTCAAGGTATAAAATTGTAAATATGCCTTTGTGAATTAATTCCTAGCAATAGCGTCACATGGCTTAAAGGAGCTATTTAAATCAATGTGTTTGATTATGTTAAACTCCTCTGTTTTCTTAAGATGGTGCTTGTAGATAAGAGAGCCCCAAATTCATGGTTACGGAATAGCACCTTGTATATATTTATGGCAGGTCACAAAAAGGAAGCCTTTGCAATGTCTCTTTTAGGACGGTGCTATGCCTCAAACTCAGAAATGCCGACTGCGGAGACAGGGTTATATGTCAATGACAAATTCAAGCTGAATAGTGTCGCAGGAAAATATATCATTTTCTCCAATATCCTACTTACTGGAGGCACGTGTGGTATGCAGATGAAGAGGAACTTATGACCTGTTGTGTGGTGGCAAAATAATGTTTGTAAGCCATTGTGGTGAGAAGTTGGGTATTTTTAACCTGTTAAAGTAGTAATTGAATTTTTTCAGCAAAACAAATTTTAATGATGAAAAAGTATAATTGTTTACAAAATTATAAGCTTGTGCAGTGATATTATCAGTCCAAATTTCAATCTCTGAAATTTTGCCCGTTCACAGACCAGACAGTGCTTTTATCAGTAACAAAAGTAGTTTGTATTACAATTCACAAAAATCATATTACAATTGGCTAATACGGCATATAGGCGTTTCATGGTCCTTTAGGCTTTCCTGTCTACAATGGGGGTTTTGGAGAAATTCTTGAAGACTTTGTTCACCAACACTGATTAGAAACAACTGGTCTTCGAATTAACTCTTTCCAGTGCTGCTCACATCTCTGTCCTCAGCTCACACAAACAGATCAAAATATACCATATCAAGACAAATGAAATATATATAATATATATATATATATATATATATATATATATATATATATATATATATATATATATATATATATATATATATATATATATATCTTATTAATATATTGGCTTCATCCAACTAGGATTTTGACAAACCTGACTTAGAAGCTGTTGTCCACAGGGGTTATAAAACCCTAATTTGCATTTACACAGACGTTTCAGTTCTGACATCACAGAAAATGGAGCTGTGTGCCTTGCAGCTTGGTTTTAAAACTGCACTGTGACTGAGGATTTCGTTCACTTTTTACGAGTCAATCTGATATTGAAGAGTGTCCCATTTTCTGCTTTCCCTAGCATTGTATTATATATTTTGTCATTTTTGTTCATTGTTTCATCTTAGCATTGTATATGTATTTATGTATTTTCCATATTGAATTGCACTTAATAAGTTCAAGTCTCTGTGTTCTTAGGAATTCACTCGACAGTTTGGTCAAAACGCTATCTAGTTGAATCAGGGCAGAACATTGTGGTTTATGTTAACTTTGATCAAAGTAACGAGTGATAGATTAGTTCTGTGACTGGATCACTATTAAATAACTGTTGGTAAAAATTTATTTAAGGCAAATAGCGCAGGGCACTTATTTATGTAATTGCATTTGCACTTATTTTTTTATATTGTTCATATTGTGGGATAGGTAATCGTTATTTCTGAGACCAGGGAAGAAATTTGTCTCTTGTCTAACCTTGCTATAGGATATGCCTGTTTCTGATGCATATATATGACACAATGAGCCTGTGTTTACCAAGCCTTTGGTGTATTGTGGTTTGGGGAACTGGCTTGTTGTGGGTCCTTTTGTTGTTCGGTGTGAATATGAATTCTGAACGGTCTGATAAAAGGCCACGTGTTAATTAGATCTTTTGATGTGTGAGGTTAACTTGGAGACAGGAAGGTTTAATGTAATATTTGCTGCCACATTTCCTGCATCTCAAAGATGCAGGAAATCACAGCAAGGTTTTTAAGAATGTCATAGCTAAGTATAAATACTAGTGGTTTTGCAATGCATGTAAATCAATGTTTGTGTGAATAGAGTATATCCTGATTCTAAAAATAGACTTTTTCAGAACTGTATAAAAGATGAGCTCTGTGAGCATGTAATCATTCTTCTGAATTTTCATCTGACCTGATCACACTGGTACCTTCCACCAGTGTGTGTAAGCAAATAAACCATCTTGCTTCAAAGACTTGGAACCATCTTCAATATTGCTTCTTTTCCTGTGATCTACAGATTAGACCCTAAAATCTAATCCGTTCTCCAGCTGTCTCTGCGGTTTGGACCCAAGCTATTCCAGTACCAACGCTCTGCCTGCTACCCATGCAGCCCTGGTCGATGTAATAGGCCAGAGGGGATCCATTCACAGCAACCCGGATCCATATTAAGAGTTCCGGCGTTACCGGCCCAGGTACATCAGCAACTAGGAACACTAACAGCGTCAGTGACCCAGAAGGAACGTGGTTCTGAATGCCATAGAAGGAGCTCAGTGGTGGCAGCATTATAAGCCCCTCCTACTGCAGCAAGAGGGCGATTTTTCGGATAACGAAAGGGAACGGTGGCAAAGTAAGCCCAGCCGGTTCCCAGCAACAACAGACAGGGTATAGGTGGTCTATCCTGTCACAAGTTCGAAGGAAGAACCTAAGGCTTCCTAAATAAGAGTATTGGCTCTTTACAAAAAACCTTGGTGATGGCATAATTCGTAAGGCAAAGCTTGTGTGGCATAGATAGGAAAGGATTTAATCTTTTTAAACAAACCACTTGGTATTGTTTTTTGATTACCTCTTTGTCACACACGTCATGCAGGCTCAGGTGAATGCTGATCGTGACAAGTGTTAATAGATTTGTCAATGGCATTTCTTTAAATTTTTCCAGATTTAAAAGCATATACAGTATTAAATATAAAAAACAAAGGTTCTGTAATATTAACTGAGAATTGTGAAGACCAAACCTGTTTAGTCCATCTTATGATCAAAGGAGATTGAATTATTTGAAAAAAGTGTAAGGGTGCTAATATTTTTTGCTCACAACTGTACATGTTAGTTAGACAATGTTTTCCTATCCCAGCATCTCTCCAGAAACCTTGTATGTAATAACTCTGGTGTCTGTCATTGGTAGAAATTTGTTAATTGTTTGATTTTGTAGTAGCCACCTGCAGGCTCAAATGCAGAATTTTTAAAGGGGGTTTCCGAAATATTCCAAAACCAATATGTGGTGGTGGTGGTGGTATTCCAAAACCAATGAGGTGTGTGTAAATAGGCCTATATATACATAGATAATCTCGGTGCCATAAGAGAAATTTCAATAAACATTGTACGCAATGTGTATACATTATATATTCACCATGCCACTCTGTGCCCCTCCACACACTCAGCCCCTGCCGCCCGCATCACTTTTTTTCCCTGCCCTGCTCCACACTAAAGCATCACATCCTTCCCTCCCTCCCCCTATACATTACACACTCCTCGCGCATCTCACTCTCTCACCACATTTAACAGCCACGACGCTGTCGGATAAGCATCCGCGTTGCTGTACACTGAGCAGGTATTTTGCATGTTAATACATGCTCTTTCGTCATCCTTGCATCCTTGGAGGGGGGGGTGTTTCCAGGGAACTGGAACCACCCACCCCCTGCGTGCGCGCATGACCTGATGGAACAGACCTTTCTGCTGCAAATGTGATGTGTATTAAAGACGTGACTCTCTGCGTGGTTATGGGTCTGTGGGCAGGTGAAACTACACTATTGTAAGTTTAGCAGTGAGCTGTAAGTCACTTCATGTTCTGGAATGTACAGCCCAGGCTATCCAGTGATTTTGCTGTGGCAGCATTAAAATCCTAAAGTTATTCAAGGGAGATTGCAACCATGTATCCACGTTTAGGAACTGATGTAAGAGGATAGGAAAATTAACTTAAGCACACATTCAACTAGACTAATCTTTATGTGAAGCTTTAGCAATGTAGCTTTGTGTGAGAATTATTGGGTACGTGAAGCTGCTACCTACATACAGGGTTAGATTAGCAGTTTTTAGAAATGTACATTTCTCCCTGGACAGTGCTGTCTTGGCTTTATTATGATGCAGCCTCTGTTTTGTTTTTACTTTGTTACTTATTCAATTGCAAATTATTTATTTCTTTGTGCAGCAAGTTTCAAACGTCCTGTTGTAATTCTGGGCCCTATAACAGATATTGCTCACATAAAGCTCTGTGCTGATTTGCCCCAGCAGTTTGAGACCGCAGGTGAGTGGTGCTCAGAAGAGACTTAATTTCCAGCCCTATAAATATGGTTTGGGAATATAACGTGTAAACCTGACATTAAGTGTTATTCTCTTCACAGAGACTGTTGCTCGAGATGATGGACATTCCAAAGTCATCAAACTGCAACTTGTGCGAGAAATTGCAGAGAAGGTGAGACTAGAGACATGTCTTAATGTACTCGTGTAGGGTCAACTTCATTTACGTGACTACAATTAGACATGCTAAATAGATGGCATAAATGGCTGCATCAGTTATCCTTTTTCAATGTACAGTATAATCAGTATAAAGTAACAGTAAGTCTAAAGTGAGTAGTAGTGATCAATGTACTGTTATAGCCATACATATTTTAGACAAGTGTTTAAGAAGTAGGGGACATTCGTATTCCTTAAAATATGTATGAAGGCCACGGCTAATCTCATTCATTCTAAATTTTGCTATTTGTATAGCTTACTAAAATAATTGTTAGCAGAAAAATTGCTTCATCTTTATTGGATAATGTACTCCATACCTATTGTAAAGTAAAAGCATATCAGAATTCATTGAGTACTTGTGTGACCATGTAAAGGCACCAGAGCACAGTGGCTGCAGAACGTTTTTTTAAAAAGGGGGAAAAAAAGAACAAAGGAACATTCTAATTAAAGTGCCAGCAAGGTCCTACATTTATAAAAACTGCACAATCTGTTTTATAAATGCCCCCAAAATATGTGATGTACAGTTTTCGTGTCAATTTTGTTTTGTTTTTTTGTCAGAAGTGCTGCTTACCAGTCTTAAATATCTTGCTAATCAGCTCTGACCACTTGTTCGGGTCAGAGATACAGGAAATTACATTTTCTTTCAAAAATAAATTTCATAAATGCCCTCAGCTGTGTATTTTGGTAAGAGGTCTAAGGTAATTGTACACTTCAAGGAAAAGCTAATAGGTTGGTGACAATGTTGTTTTGTTTGATCATTATTTCCAAAGTAACGCAATACACAATTTAAAAGATGGTAATATTAATATGCATGGTTATGTGTGAAGTCATTTATAAAGCCATACAAAAACATAGGTGGTAGAACCACTTACCAGATCCCAAAGATTGATAGGCATGTAGGGAGGTTTCTCCAAATCTCCAATTACTCTATTATATATGTGCACTGTCTCATTCAATGAATGGATGATACTGCAATATTGTTGCACTACCATACTGTGACTGGATTACGTATAAATAGCTTATGGTATAAATTTATTTAAAGGAAATAGCGCAGGCTGTTTATATAATTTCCAATGCACTTACTTTTGATATTGTGTATATTTTGAGATAGAAAATTGTTATTTCTGAGACCAGGGTAGAAAATTAGCTTTTTCTGTTTTACTCTTGGAAATACCTTATTTCTGATGTATATATCTGATACAATGAGCCTTTGTTTAGAAAGTCTGCTGTGTATTGTGATGTGGGGAAATAACTTGTTATAACTTTATACCTTTCTTTGGGAATGTGTATTCTGCAACTGTTGGAACAAAAGGTCTCATGCTAATCAGGCCTTATGATGTGTGAGGCCTTTTGAAGACAGGAAGGGTTAATTAAGACCTTGCTACTAGATTTCCTGTGTCTAAAAACAAGATGTAGGACATCACTGAATTTGTATAATATCACAGATAAGTGTAAATATTGTTAGCTTTGCGATGCATGTAAATCTGTATTTTGGTAAACAGGGTACATCCTGATTCTAAAAATAGCCTGTGTCCAAATCTGTATAAAAAGCACTGTCCTGTACACTGAAATGTATTGTTCTACTGTTCCATATGATCTGACCACTGATACCTTTAATCAGTGGAACTGTCCTTGTCAGGGCACCTGAGCGAAATAAAACATCACTCTTTGCTTCAAGACCCTGCTTGACAACTTCTTCAATATTGCTGTAATCCTGTGACCTGCAGATTAGACCCTAAATCTAATACGTTCACCGGCTGTTTCTGAGGTTGGACCCAGCTCTCCAGTACCACTGCTCTGCTGCTACCCTGCAGCTCTGGTCAGTGTGATAGGCCAGGGGAGATCCATCCACAGCAACCCTGATCCATAGTAAGAGGTCCAGAGTTACCAGCCCAAGTGTACCAGCACAGGAGTTCACTAGCATTGACAGTTACCCAGAAGGAACGTGGTTCTGAGCAGCATAAAGAAGCTCAGTGGTGGCAGCATTGCATGCCCCTCCTACTGTGGCAAGAGGGCGCATTTGGGATAACGAAAGGGAACAGTGGAAAAGTAAGCCCAGCCGGTTCGCACCAACAACAGACAAGGTGGCATAGGCAGTCCATCCTGTCACAGATTTCTGGTGGCAGCAGTGGGATAACCGCAGATGGCTTTTCGTGAACCAATCAGGAGAGCCGAGTTATTCAGGAGAGGAATAACTGCAGCCAGGAGAACATACAGGATGTTTGATTACACCAACGTGTCCAGGGCGGATCTCGAGACTCTGTGCAGTGCCAAGGGCATTGACATCAGCCATTCGCCAAACAGGGCGGAGGTGAGAGAGGTGCTGAGGGATTGGCACCGACAGCATGGTACCCAAGACGTCCAGACAGCAGGGATCCCTTCTCAACAACCTGCAGCGACTTCTACCCAGCAGACTTCACCCACATAACCATCCCCTCTATCCTATTATGAGCGCAGGGCGAGTTAAAGATCCAGCTAGCGGCCTTAGGGGACAATGCATCTGCAGCTGAGCAGGCACAGGTCATCGAGGCATGGCGCCAAGAGGGAAGGGCACCAACCATGCAGCCCAGGGGCTAGGCGCCCCCTAGAGGATCAGGACTGTCATCTCTACCTTGCCCTAAATTTGAGGACTGTGTTGGGAATATTGATGAGCACCTGCAGGTATTTTAAAGGACCTGCAGGCTACATGCTTTACCCAGAGAGGAATGGGTTAAGCATTTGGTGCCCACACTGCAAGGACGTGCAGTGGAGGCCTACCGTGGGTTTCCCACGGAGGACTGTTCGGACTATGATATAGGGAAAAGGGCACTCCTTAAACGGTACACTATTACCCCAGAGACCTATCGTCTGAAGTTCCGGGACTTTACAAAGGACCTCCACGCCACACCCATGAGGAGTTTGCCAACCTGTTGCGGGAGTCTGCCAGGAAGTGGGTGCGCCAGGCAGGTGCCCACACCGTGGATGAGGTAATAGACTTAATGTGCCAAGAACAGTTTCACCGCCGGTGCGCACAGGAGGTGACAGAATGGGTGCTGGATTCCTATCCATCCCATCCTAGCCAGGCACCCTGGAAGCCGCAGCCAAGCTGGCGGATCAGTATGTGGGCAGTGAGGCCACAATGGCACTGGTTAACAGCCAACCCCAAAGGACTGTACAAACAGGGGGACACCCCTCTTCTACTCACCCCCAAAAGCAAGTACCTAACCCTTCGGGTACCCCTCACCAGCCATTGCCCCGCCCGTCCCTGGGAGTTATCAGAGACCATCGGAGCTCAGGCTGGAGAGAAAGTGCTACCACTGCGGGTAAATCGGTCCTTTAAGGATGGACTGTCCCACAGCCCCAGCACCCCAGACACTGGCCCCTAATCTGATTACTGGGGCCCGGCTGACTTGCTTAACTGGCGAAGGTGAGCCATTAGAGACTGTTTCCACCCCTGCCAGTCCAATAGAGTGTGACGTGTCTGAAGGTGACTCAGTGGAGAGAGTCACCTGTGTGTCCAAAAGACCCCCCAAAAACATGTGGAGAAACCTGCAACCAGTCCAAGTGGGACCTCTGCAGGGTGAAGGACTGAGAGACTCAGGGGCCTCAATCACTGTAGTGAGTCCCAGGGGCGGATTGGCTATTGGGCTTACCTGGAATTTTCCCGGTAGGCCTGGGGCCTGATGAGGCCGACCGTCAGCTGCTTGATGTTTTTGTTTTATTATATCTTTTTTTTTTTATCATGACTGCTGGTCGACAATCAGGGCCAGCCTAATATGGGCACGGATTGGGTAGGGGAGAGAGGGGGCAGCGGAGGCCCCCTGAGTCAGGGGTGCCAGCAGGGGAGCATCGTTGTGGCCGCGGAACTTATCATAAACCCCACCCCCATGTGTGGCCGCATCCTTGTCCAATCCAGTAATAAACAAAGGTCCCATGGGACCCGCACCATGTGACTGGTGCCATCCCATGTGTACTGTGCAGGAAGCGCCGCTGGAATAAGGTAAGTGTGAGGGTGTGTTATGTCAATGTAGCGTGTGCTAGTGTTATGGCAATGTAATGAGGGTCAGGACAGGAGACCTTATGTCAATGTAGTGTGTGTTAATGTAGTGTGTGTTAATGTAATGTGTGTGGAAAGGGGGCTAATGTCAGTATAGTGTGTGTTTGGGTAGGGGGGCTAATGTCAGTATAGTGTTTGTGGACAGTGGGGCTTATGTTAGTATAGTGTGGGTGGGCAGTGGGGCTTATGTCAGTATAATGTGGGTGGGCAGGGGGGCTTATGTCACTATAGTGTGTAGGCAGGGGGGCTTATGTCACTATAGTGTGTAGGCAGGGGGGCTTATGTCACTATAGTGTGTGTGCAGGGGGGCTTATGTCACTAGTGTGTGTGGGCAGGGGGCCTTATGTTACTATAGTGTGTGGGCAGGGGGCTTATGTCACTATAGTGTGTGGGCATGGGGCTTATGTCACTGTAATGGGGGTGAGGACTGGGGTCATATGACATTGAAAAGGGGTGAGGGCAGGGAGGCTTATGGCAATGAAATGGGGGTGTGAGTTAGGTGGTGACTAATGGGTGATGGTGGGGCAATTTAGTTTGATAGTTGGGGGCCTAATAATTTAAGATGAGGCAGGACTTTTAATTTAATGCTAGTTCGGGGCTATTGAATGTGGGGCTGATTTTGGGAAATGGTTATATTTATTAAACGTAAATGCTATTTATTCCTGGTCCTGTTTGGACGTAGGGAAATAGGTTAATTTATTAAACGTGGATACTATTAATTTAATGTTTGGGTTGGTTAGGGGGAAATACATCTATTTATCAAATGTGAATACTTTTATTTTAATGGAGCTAGAGGGAGGCCTAATTATTAAACGTGCGTGCTATTGATTTAACGCCGGGGCTCATTGGAGTTTTCTTAATTTAATGCACCCAGGGCCGTCTTTCCCATTGGGCACAATGGGCAGGTGCCCGGGGGCCCTGCAGCCCAGGGGGGCCCGTCGGAGGCAGCAAAAAAAAAAAAAAACCTGAAAAAAAAGAAGAAAATACTTACCTTGCGGTCAGCTGGCGATCCGGCTCCCTCCATGGTCTCCTCCGTCTCGCTCGCAGTGCATGTTGGGCGTGACGTCATCACGCCCGCCCGACATCCATTGCGGAGCGCGACGGAGGAGGAGACCATGGAGGGAGCCGGATCGCCAGCTGACCGCAAGGTAAGTATTTTCTTCTTTTTTTTCAGGTTTTTTTTTTTTTGCTGCCTCCGACGGGCCCCCCTGGGCTGCAGGGCCCATATATATAATCTTTTTTATTTTTTTTGTATATATAGGGGCCCAAGATGTTCTTAAGAGGGCCCTGAATGTACCCATTTTTTTTCCAGATAGGACTCTCAACATTCCAGGATCCAGACAAACGGCAACTAAGCTAAAGACACCAGCTTCTGCTCTCCAGCTACTTAGCCCTCCTCCTCAAAGGTCCTCCACCCCACGTCCACTTTCGCTCCCTCCTCCCCCCTGGGGGTCTCCCTGTCTTCCGCGCCCCCCTTCTTGGGCCCCATCGTTTTCGGATCCTCCCTCCCCTTTCCCCGCCCTCTCTAGCTGTGCATTGAGCGTACTGAGTTGCTGTGTTTACTGTACTGTGCTGTCTCCCATTGTATTGTGATTTTGTTTGTCTCTGTACGGCGCTGCGGATGCCTTGTAGCGCCTTATAAATAAATATTAATAATAATAATTAATAATAATAATCCTGCTGCAGTATTGCAGGATCGCACTGCCAAGTTACTGTGGCAGATGGACTGCAGAAGGAAGTGCCTGTCGCAATAGTGTATCTGGACTGGTAAGATGGCCAGGAGTTGCGAGATGTCGTCGTTATGGATGACCTCACAACTGATGTGATTTTGGGCAACGATGTTGGGGGTGGAATTGTGACCGCATTTCTCAACACTATCACCCAGAGCCAAGCTGCTAAGCTACAGTCTTCAGGATCTACACCTGCACAGCCCAGCCTAGAGACCTGAGGGAATATCTAAACCCCGACACGGAACTTGGTGTAGAACACCAAGAATTGTATCTGTGAACTTATGACTTTTATTCTCACACACAATGATTTCAAATTCCTAGAAAAATTCAACCTTCAGAAAGTTGGGACTGCAATGGGCACGATTTTCGCACCCAGTTTTTTGCGAGTTTAGTAATGGATAGCTGGGAACAACACTACATTTATAATCCAAACCCATATTCTGAAAATAGTCATCTATAAACGGTATATAGATGATATTATACTAGTATGAAATGGTTATATGGAGTGCCTTAACCGTTTCTTTTCTTACATGAATACCAATGATTACAATCTTATATTTACGGCTATATTTGATTCCCTACAAGTGGAATACCTTGATCTGATCCTCATGAGCATAGGAAACACAGTGATCACTAAAAATGTCATTAAAACAGTAGATTCTAACAGCTACCGACATTTCAATATTGTACATTTGAAAAAATGGAAGACCAACATCCCCTTCTCACAATTTTAAAGGATTAAAAGAAATCGTAGCAATGAAGATCAATGTAGGGAAAAACTGTCCAATATATGCAGATAGATTTAAAAAGAGAGGCTATCCAGACCACTTGGTGACAGGAGCAATTGAGGAGACTCAAGCTATTGATAGATCAGATCTCTTGAGCTATCATAAGAAAGAGGCTAAGAAAGATATAGTTTCATTTATTACCCAATATAATAGTGGAGAAACAAAAATCAAATCCACCATTCGCATTGGGATATTCTAAAGAAAGACCCTATACTAAACGATATACTTCCAGCTAAACCTGTGGTTATTTTCAAAAAGAATTTTAAAGGTCTCCTAGTCCCGAATATGCTTACAGAAGATAAGAAACTGGCTACTAATCCTTTTGTGGCTATCAAATGGTTTAATAAGTGCAACCACTGCAGTATTTGCAGATTTGCTAACACACTGAAAAGAACTTTCAGTAATCATAATAATAGTAAGGAATACCAGATCAAACAACTTATGAACTGTCTTAGCACTTCGGTTGTATCTTTTTTAGAATGTTCCTGCGGTTTAAAGTATGTGGGAAAAACAAAACAGCCTTTAAAATTGAGAATACAAGAACATGTAGAAACATTAAGAACAAGGTAGAGAGCCATTCAGTACCTTGTCATTTCCTACAAAAACATAATTCTGATTCTCGTGAATTGAATTTTAGAGACATTGAAGACGTTACATTGGGCCCTAGAGGGGATGCCCTTGAGAAAAGACTCTCACAGAGACAGATGTTTTGGATCTTTGAATTTGGAACTATGACACCGCAGGGATTGAACGAAAGTTATGAGTTATTTCCTATAGTGCCTTAATTACCTCAGTATCTTAAATGTTTAGTTGGTACTAGATTTTATTAGTTTATTAGATTTCATTAGATTATATTCAATTTTTATACTTTATTCTTATAGCCTGATATCTTTTCTATTTTCAATAGATTGGTGGATTTCATGACATTTATCATTATATTTTGGTGTACATTTATGTTTTATTAGTAATATTTTATTTGAGATTTTCTTCTATATCTCTGTATTATCTATGATTTTATGCAAAAAAGGTCAACACGTCCTTATTAGTTTGTATTACATGGGGCATCCCATATATGTTTTATATAGATGTTTAATATAGATGGTTTATTTTGGCCTTTTACATTTTTTGAGTATGTATGAGTTACCATTATACTGCACACACCTGTAAGTAAATAACAGGCTTATTATACATCCAGTATAGAGGTGCCTTAAAATTACCTTCACATACCAAGTATATTTCATCACTTTTCCCTTATCCAATATGTCCATTGCATTATTATCAAACTGTCACTGCCCACACCTTAAATGGCTGCTTAGTATTTATATCATACACACATAATGGCTTTATAGTATACCTTTAATTCACCATAGGGTTCTGGCGAACATACAGCCATCCCCAATCTCTAGCATGCTTTATTTTGTTTTAAAACATTGACATGGCATTCTTAAGCGGTACAAGCCCCAATGCTGCTAGGGTGCAAGTATTCTAGACCACTCTATCATACTTTGAATTATTATTGCATGCAATTTTGTATTGTGTGTATACTTGTGTTCTAACCGGAACTGCTTTTGTTGAATATAACATTGCCAATAAATTTATGGTACCCAAAATGACCTTAATATCTACATTGAGTAATAAGCAGAGTGCTATGGGGCAACATTTCATCTTATTTTATTCATTTTGAAGATAGGGATCCCTACACTTACCTGCACAGCAGACCCCGCAGAGAAAGGAGGGAGAACATGTAGTACAGAATGCACTGCACTGATTTATCCCTCTCCTTCGGCTGTGTTGCATGACCTTTGTGCAGTGCGCAGGGAGGTCATGCAGTATGGCTCATTTAGAGTTGTATATATAACAAAACAAAAGTTGCTATTTAGAGTGCTCAAAAATATGCTGCCTATTCAATCTAAGTCACACCTACCAGTGACTATTCTAAAACAGTTTATCAAATAATCAATACAATTGGTACATATAATTAAATTTTATTTTTTGTTTAAAATAAAACAGATGTAGCATATGTCCAATAAAATAACAATAATTTCCAGATATACACTGATTGGTTCCTTGCCTCCACTCATATATTGTAATAACACTCCAGAAGAATTCATATCTTGTATAGAGGGTAAGTCGTTCACAATGTTTTTTCTTTTCCAAATGAACACTTAGCCAAATCATACTTTTTCCTTTGCGATTCCACTGTCTGTAAACAGGAACTTGCATACGATTTATGTTTCTCTTTTCCTCTTTTATTCTCAATGTTTGCTATCTTACTCCTCACTAGTTGAGTTGGCAATCACCAGATTCCAAAATCAGGCCAAATTGTGTATTTGACCATGGAGGGATTTTGGAAGCGATGAGTCATATGTAGAGGAAATAGAAAAAACAAAGGACAACTGTCCTAGTATATTATCCTTTATTTAAAAATAAACAATAAAATCTAAAATTAAGTATCAAACAGATCCTTATATGACAAGGCAAATCTATTTGTTGTACTCCAAGATTAAAAATACATCCAAACAATAAGTATAATGTCTGCCACATAAAAAACACAATGATTTCAAAAGTATTGTAGCAAATGAGAATGATGCATAGCAATTCACTATAAACTTTTGCCTAACACCTCAGTGGTACCCAGGGCCGGACTGGGACTAAAAATCAGCCCTGGCATTTAAAGCACACAGGCCCACGTGTTGTGGGCTCCATGCACTATATTGTTGCACACTGATGCTGGCGCAGTACAACATGATGTAGTATGAGTGTGTGTGGGGGGGGGGGGGGGTATTTATTTCTCCTAATGACCCTCAACATTACATTATTAGCACCCCAATTACATCAATAAATACCATGACAATACATTATTAGTACCCAAATTACAGCAATAAATAACCCCCCACACACACTCATACTACATCAATCACCCCCACATTACAGCAACCAGCATCACCCCCCACATTACAGCGTCCAGCATCACCCCCCACATTACAGCATCCAGCATCACCCCCCACATTACAGCATCCAGCGTCACCCCCCACATTATAGCAATATCCTCTCCTACTTATTAGCAATACTAAGCACCAAACACACTACAACATTGCCACCAGCACGTCACCCCATACTACAGCAATACCACCAATTATACAGATGCCACTGTAGGAAACAATGTTTTGCTTTTTTCAAATCCCCCACAAAATAGCAACAACGAACAGAGTACTTACACACACATATAGATAACAGGTACCCTTTTTCCTCAATTAAATAGTAATGGCAGAATTTTCATGAATAATTCCACATGAAATAAAACTAGCATACATCTAAAAAAAACATAACTATTGAATGATCAGTTGAACCCACACGGCCGCATTAAAAGAAATAATTGGATGTGATCCATCAGTTTGATTAGATAGGAAACATTTAGATTATTTACCTGGAGACGTCTACCCCCTTGACTCACAGGCAGGGCTGACGAGGAATTTTGGGCCCCGATACAGCAACTTCTTTGGGCTCTCATCATATTCAACAATGAAAGACTTGCCTTTGGCAGAAGTTCATATGATGCCACACCGTAGTGTGCCCAGTTAATATTATGCCACATCGTAGTGCCCCAAGGTCATATTATGCCACATAGTATTACCCTCAATTCATATTTGGTCATGCAGAAGTGCCCACAAATCATATTATGGCATAGTAGTGCCCCCAAAACATATACCATACAGTAGTGCCCACAAATCATATTATGTCACAACAGTGCCTCCAAATCATATTATGCCACAATAGTGACCCCAAATAACATTATGCCATAGTAGTGCCCCCAAATCATTAGTAAAGCCCATACAAAAACTCATTCACAAATAAAAATTGGTAGAGCATATCAGATACTGAGTGGGAGTCTCAAGAGCAGCTTAATACATCATTTACAATGCAAACTAAAATAGATATATTGACACAATTACAGATAAAATTTATGACAAGCAATGTTTTTTCCTCTTAATTAAAAATCTCTGTACAGATAAATATGCAAAAAGCATTTCAGCGCAATAATGAGCAATACATAGTGTTAAACATTATTGGATACGCTGTAGTGTCCCCAGTTCAAGAAAGGATGGTTAAAAACATATTGCAGACGAGAAAATATATGAACTTACCTGATTATGGCATCCTGTGTTCTGTTCTCCTACTGGGCGCGCTGGGCGAGGAGGGATCAGCAGCTGTCAGCTTACACAGGCAGTCGGGAGCAGGAATAGAGGGCAGTGGTCGAAGCAGAAATTTAGGAGTGGGGGTATAGAAAATATAAGTGAATGGAGTATGAAGGCTTGATTTTTTATTTTTTTTAACACTTGTCCCCTCTGTGCATTTACATTATTCATTACTACTTGTGTTTTATGATAGCTGCATCCCTGACATTTAAATTCTTAAGATGTCTCTCCCTTTACACTTTCTTTTACCTATGCCCCTGCACCATCTTCTCCTTTGTCCCTCTCACTTAACCCCCTGCACCACCTTCTCCGCTGGCTCTCACACATCTTCCTGTACCACCTACTCCCCTGGCTCTCTCACACATCTTCCTGCACCCTCTACCACCCGGCTCTCTCACTCCTCTTCCTGCACCCTCTACCACCCTGGGTCTCTCAGCCCCTCTCCCAGCGCCCCCTTCCCACTGGCTCTCTCACCCCCTCTCCCAGCGCCCCATTCCCCTTTGGCTCTCTCACCCCCTCTCCCAGCGCCCCATTCCCCTTTGGCTCTCTCACCCCCTCTCCCAGCGCCCCCTTTCCCTTTGGCTCTCTCACCCCCTCTCCCAGCGCCCCCTTCCCCTTTGGCTCTCTCACCCCCTCTCCCAGCAGCCCCGGGCTCTCACCCCCTCTCCCAGCACCCCCTTCCCCTTTGGCTCTCTCACCCCCTTTCCCAGCACCCCCTTCCCCTTTGGCTCTCTCACCCCCTCTCCCAGCAGCCCCGGGCTCTCACCCCCTCTCCCAGCACCCCCTTCCCCTTTGGCTCTCTCACCCCCTCTCCCAGCGCCCCCTTCCCCTTTGGCTCTCTCACCCCCTCTCCCAGCGCCCCCTTCCCCTTTGGCTCTCTCACCCCATCTCCCAGCACCCCCTTCCACTTTGGCTCTCTCACCCCCTTCGGCTCTCTCACCCCCTCTCCCAGCACCCCCTGGCTCTCACCCCCTCTCCCAGCACCCCCTTCCCCTTTGGCTCTCTCACCCCCTTTCCCAGCACCCCCTTCGGCTCTCACCCCCTCTCCCAGAACCCCCTTCCCCTTTGGCCCTCTCACCCCCTCTCCCAGCAGCCCCGGGCTCTCTCACCCCCTCTCCCAGCACCCCCTTCCCCTTTGGCTCTCTCACCTCCTTTCTCAGCACCCCTTTTGGCTCTCTCACCCCCTCTCCCAGCACCCCCTTGCTCTCTCACCCCCTCTCCCAGCACCCCCTTCCCCTTTGGCTCTCTCACCTCCTTTCTCAGCACCCCCTTCGGCTCTCTCACCCCCTCTCCCAGCACCCCCTGGCTCTCACCCCCTCTCCCAGCACCCCCTGGCTCTCACCCCCTTTCCCAGCACCCACTGGCTCTCACCCCCTTTCCCAGCACCCCCTGCTCTCTCACCCCTTCTCCTAGCACCCCCTGGCTCTTTCACCCCTCTCACAGCACCTCTTCCCCTTTGACTCTCTCACCCCCTTTCCCAGCACCCCCTTCCCTTTTTTACTCTCGCCCCCCCGGCTCTCACCCCCTCTCCCAGCACCCCCTGGCTCGCATCCCCTGGCTCTCACCCCCTCTCCCAGCACCCCCTGGCTCGCATCCCCTGGCTCTCACCCCCTCTCCCAGCACCCCCTGGCTCGCATCCCCTGGCTCTCACCCCCTCTTCCAGCACCCACTGGCTCTCTCACCCCTTCTCCTAGCACCCCCTGGCTCTCTCACCCCTCCTCTTCCCCTTTGGCTCTCTCACCCCCTTTCCCAGCACCCCCTTCGGCTCTTTCACCCCCTTTCCCAGCACCCCCTTCGGCTCTTTCACCCCCTTTCCCAGCACCCCCTTCGGCTCTTTCACCCCCTTTCCCAGCACCCCCATTGGCTCTTTCACCCCCTTTCCCAGCACCCCCTGGCTATCTCACCCCCTCTCCCAGCACCCCCTGGCTATCTCACCCCCTCTCCCAGCACCCCCTGGCTATCTCACCCCCTCTCCCACCACCCCCTGGCTATCTCACCCCCTCTCCCTGCACCCCCTGGCTTTCTCACCCCCTGGCTATCTCACCCCCTCTCCCAGCACCCCCTGGCTCTCACCCCCTCTCCCAGCACCCCCTGGCTTTCTCACCCCCTGGCTATCTCACCCCCTCTCCCTGCACCCCCTGGCTTTCTCACCCCCTGGCTATCTCACCCCCTCTCCCAGCACCCCCTGGCTCTCACCCCCTCTCCCAGCACCCCCTGGCTATCTCACCCCCTTTCCCAGCACCCCATGGCTCTTCCACACTCTATCTAGAGATAGTATTACAATTTGACGCCAGGCGTTTCTGTGTCATGCTGTCTTGTCAAACTGTAATACTATCTCTACCACAGTGCTTTTTATAACATAGTACTGATTTCAGTCAGGGGGCTAGAATGCTACTACCTATCCTTCGTTACAGGCTAGATTTTCTCTGCATATAGTTGCGGGTCACAGAGGCTGCATAACAGAGTTAGACAAACAGTTTTGACCTTACAAAGCAGAACCACTCACAGAGGCTGCATAACAGGGCCCTTTACAGGGAATCCTTTGTTAGATTGGCAGTTTTTGATCATATAAAGCAGAACCACTCACAGAGGCTGCATAACAGGGTCCTTTACAGGGAATCCTTTTGTTAGATAAGCAGGCTCGATCCTACAAGGCAGAGCCATTCACAGTGGGTTTTTTAATCCATAACAATTGGATAACGACACCTAAGGATTATTAATCATCCACTACTGTATAGGTGTTATTTAGGATTTGATAATCCAATTAACACAGTCTTTATGTAACACAGCATACTATATGAAACTGTGTTATATGATTCGCTTATTCAACTCTATTTAGAGTGATTATGTGTACTAATGTGTTTTATTATTGACACATATTTCCAATAGGATTATAATTTCATTAACCCTATACTTACCCCTTGGCAATTTTCATAATGCCACTGATAGGTTTAGATATCAGTTATTTTGACTAAAATAGTAAGGGTATTTCACCCACACCGGAGATGTTAGACAGATACACAGTTTAGCAGATAATACTGCTTCTTAATAGTATTTTCAATTTTGGTCACTATCAATCATTTACATTTTTTAATTTTCGCTAATTTTGTGTATTATCATTAATCCCGGATATTATATCAATAAAGTTATGTTTTTTTTAATAAACGCATTTCTTTCATTCTGATTGCTTATAATTATCAATGTAACCCCCAGAGTGCCCCTCTATACATATTCTCTCTTGCTTTTTGTTCTGGTCTTAAATGGTATAGTATGTGAGGGTGCACCAAAATTCAGAGATTTATATAACAGGTTATACCTGTTTTAATTTAAAATATCTCTGAAAGGGTTCTCCCAGTACGGTCTACAACCTTTTAGATTTGCCAGAAGTGCCAGATGGCCAGTCCGGCCCTGGTGGTACCTCTTTCTAGTGAAATAATAATCGGTATTGTCAGAGAAATTGTTTCATTCTAAAGAATTGCTGCCTGTACTGCTCGTATGTTACTTTCAGCTATGTATCAAGCTAACAATTCCCTTTCCTATTTAGGATAAGCATGCACTATTAGATATCACACCTACAGCAGTGGAGCATCTGAATTATGTGCAGTTCTACCCAATTGTGGTTTTTTGCAACCCAGAGAATAGACAGGGAGTGAAGGCAATGCGACGATGGCTACTCCCCGAATCTAAGAAGAGCTCACGCCGCTTGTATGCACAGGCTGTGAAACTACGCAAGAACAGTTCCCATGTTTTCACTGGTAAGTACGTAGTTACCATCCTTAACTTCTATGTTCTCTGTTCACTCTTATCTCTCTCTCTCTCTCTCTCTATCTATATATATATATATATATATATATATATATATATATATGCTATTATTTACATTTTTAAGCCACTATTAACTTGAGCGGAGCAAGTGACTCATGGCTCCGCAGCCTTAAGGAAATTATTCGGACAGAGCAAGCAAGACCAATATGGACTACTGAGGAAAAGGTAAAAACTTCAGTTTAATTGCTTTAGAATTACAGCGGGGGACTATTACTGCATCACATTAGCTATAAAATTTGGCTTGTCTTATATCAGGCTGAAACACCAATCACAGAACCACTGGACCTTCTCAATGAATCGGCTGCTGGGACCACAGACTACCTGAGCTGCGACAGCCGTGTTAACAGTGACTATGAGGAGACAGATGCTGAAGGTGGAGTCTATACTGACCAGGAGCTGGAGGAGGAGTTTCAAGAGCCTGCATTGGCCCGGTCTTCTGAACCAGTTGTTGAGTACCAGCCTTCCTATCACAATGTCAACTCACTATATGATTCTTCATATGACTACAGAGGCCAGTCTCCTGTTAAAACCTCTTCCTACCATGGATCAAACTCGCCAACTGAACCATCGTATCCTTACAGAAGTTATTCACCGTCTCGCAACACTTACAGCCCCCCACAGGTAAAAATATTTGTTTATAAAAATCATGATCCATATGTCATAGAAATTAAAAATTATATGAGCTTTAACAGATTCTGTGATTCAGGCATAAGAACTAAAAATGCTCAGGTTCACATAATTTCAATTTGATGGCCAAGTTGTAAGAAAAAACACTCATTTTTAAAGTGTTATATCATTGGGGGATTTTCATTTTAAAAAAAAGTACATATATGGTATATAGAATTGTGTTTATAATTTATTATACACTAAGCAGCCTGAAAACAAATATATAGTAAGTGATTTACAGTATGTTGCAAATAATTTATACACAGTTACTTCTTGAAATTGGTTACGTTTTCTAACTAAAGTTATGGGGAAATGTGAGACTTAATGAATGCCCTAACATAGTAATTGTACACAATACTTTCTCAAATATGTGATTATTAGAGATCAATTGGAGAAAAAATACCATAACATTAACATTGTGTAATTTTATTTCTCTTGATCTAAATAGTAGCACTTTCTGGTATGCCACCCCTCAAGGACAGGTAGTTGTTTATTTTCCTTGCTAAAGCTCTCAAAACCCCCATATTAGCAAGTAAAATAAAACACTTAAAAGCAAACACTGCTGCTAAAATTAAAAAAAAAGCAAACTGTGCTGCTATAAATGTTAATGATGATAATAATAATAACAACAAAATGGATTGTAACTAAGTACGGCCATTTATAGTAATAGCCCAGAGTGGTAAGGTTAAATATTTTTTTATATATTTTTAATAATGAAAAAATGCTTTATGCAAAGAATAGGGTTATTTCGCCCTTTGATTATGCAGAACTTAATTATATTGTGGAATCTATTTTCTACTTTTTGCAGATTGTCTTTACTTGAATTCAATCTAATGTTACAAACACAGTATTTTGAAACATTTTTCAATGTTTACGTGAGAAAATAAAAGAAAAAACAAAACACCACTCAACATTATTGTACATACACATTAATGTTGCATACATAACTTTCATTACTACCCAGACAACATTACCTTTCCCCAGAGCATCACATGTAGAATATAAAATCACCTTTCCATAATATAGACTTGAGTGCCATGAGGCCTTTACCTGCAAACACCTAGCAATTTAATGTTGTGCAAGAGATGTAATTTAACATATCCCAAATAGTCATGTTAACAGTTCACAGTCCTGTAGGCATCATCTGAGGAAAGTTCATCCATCTAGCCTGTTATAATTTCTCTGTGGATATGTGACAGTTGTCCAGTTTCATATGATTTATACTATATATCCATTGTTTTGCTGAATGTACCTGTTCAGATATTCACAGTTGTGCTTGAAATAAAATTCCCTGTTTTGCTAATTTGCTGCAATTGTCCACAACATTTTCCTTCAGGTATACCAAAAGGCACTGCAAGGATGTTTTAGGGATAGTGACAATATATTCTTTACTTTTTTTATTTGCTGACACTTGTCTTCCCAATATCTTACAGACTTGTGACACCTTCATATGACGTTAATTAAATTTCCAGTGTCCAATTAGCAATTAATATACAGGGGAGATTATCTTGGATCTTATGTAGCCGAAGAGGTGCACAGCATGACCTATACAAAATGTACAACCATCCTCAGTCATTGAGGATGGCTAATATAGTTCTGCTGAGGGGTTTCCAGAATGTCTAACCATTGTTTCACTGTCATTTCCCCATTTAGTGTGAGCTGGAAGAAATGTACCCATAGCATATACATTCATCATACATTACCGACCCCAACCCCTTTGTTCCATATGCATTGCATTCTATATCTTCTATAGGATGTAAAGTTCAGAGGCCAACCATGTTGTTTTACTCTGGAAAGATATAGGGCCTGATTTATTAAGGCACAAATGAACGTGTTGTGCGTTTTAAAAAACAAAACAAACTAACATAAATCGTGAATATGCACATCCGTATTCAACAAGGAGCGGATGTATATATAGGTCTAGGTCCGCTCTGCTCTAACACAGTAGACTGCAGGATACGTCCAATAAATATGTGGAATAAAAAGTCACAAAAGAATGCACAGGAAAAAAATTCAATTAATTTCACCTGTTAAACTTTTTCTTTTTCAATTTTTTTTTAAATAAAATATATTTACTAGGATGTTATGAATGTCTACTGTACATAAAATGCATTTTTTTTAGTTGCTCACTTTTGCAAAACACATGTCTAGCTTGCATATACAACTGTCATCACTTTCCCTCGGCACTTATCAGACTAGTAGCTTGGTGCAAATGATATGACAGAAAAACACGTACTTTTTGAGATGCCCAAAGCTTGAATCGATGCTGCATCATGCGCTTGAGGTCGTGCATTCGAGCTTGGCATGCCCTTACTGTACATTGACTATGTGCATGCTCCCTTTACCCTTCCTGTACCGCCCATGAAATCGTAGGCTGTAGTCCTTAGCGCTCAAAGATTAATTGGATGTTGCTATGTTCTCCGTAATTTCTAGCCATGTGCAGAGCGATTTTACACAAAATACAGCACATATCGGTATTTTCATTCCTTAATGAATTGGGGCCCATAGAGAGGTGGAGATACAAATATCTAAACTATACTTATTGAATTATACAGGGTGATTCAAAAGTCGCAGTACACCCTTTTATTTCAAAAACTCTACAGGAAATTGGGAAACCTGAATACTCCAGTAAGGTATGGGTGACGTGGTCTATCTTTTACGGTATGTACCAAACATGGGCGCCATCTTGAAATCGGCCAATCGGCCCAATTCCTTTTTTTGAAATAAAAGGGTGTACTGCGACTTTTGAATCACTCTATATAATTCAAACCAGTTAAAAATTCAATCAAATTCGGGCAGTTAAAAGGCCTTGAACATGTTTGCTGTACTTTTGGGATCAAAAGTCACTGCATAATTCATCATCATCATCCATTTATATAGCGCCACTGATTCCGCAGCGCTGTACTCATTCACATCAGTCCCTGCCCATTGGGGCGTACAGTCTAAATTCCCTAACATACACACAGACAGACAGACAGAAAGACTAGGGTGAGTTTGATATGCAGCCAATTAACCTACCAGTATGTTTTTGGAGTGTGGGAGGAAACCGGAGAACCCGGAAGAAACCCACACAAACGGGGAGAACATACAAACTACATACAGATAAGGTCATGGTCGGGAATTGAACTCATGACATCAGTGCTATGAGGCAGAAGTGCTAACCACTAAGCCACCGTGCTGTCCATAATTCAGCTATCAGAGGAGAGTGGTCTGCTATATCTCTAGTCATATATTTAATGAAGTTTACCCAGGAGGCCATAATCGAGATTACCAATGGTCAATGTGAGACAGGCTCATGTAGAAACTAGAAAAACATTGGCAGAGTTTAGCAGAGTGGTGTTTGGTAAAAGCAATGTTTGGAGGAAAACACCAAAACGGATAAATTAAACTAGATGATCAGAGCCTGTAACCTGAACCTATCAAGACTAGAGTGAACAATTGCATTAAAATATCCCACTGTAAGGTCATACAAATTCTGTTAGTGTCTTTATGTATTTTACATATGCGCTGAAGAACTACACAGGAATATGGAGGCGAAAAATACATATAAGCCATTTCATATTCTCAATTTTTCAGTGCATAAAGGGATACCTCCCTATAGAGCCAAAATTACATCCTACCCAGATACATCTAAGTTACCTGTATTGTGTTTCTTAGACACAGAATATCAGGTTGGTGTTTTGTCACACAATTAAAAACCGTTTGTAAAAGTATTTTCTTCTTTGATGTGATCCACACCACTTACATGTATTTTCTTTTTACATTTGTATCACATATTAGCATTAGTATCATCCTGGCAGCACTTATACACGCTGGCATCATCAAATATGTAACAATGCAATAGGAACAGTGTTTAAAATTATTATGCATACCCTTTACCCTTTCCCCTTTTTTTTTTCTGTACCCCTTTTGACAAACCTTGAAAAAACCAATAAAAATTTTACTCGTTAAAAAAAAAAAAATTATTATGCAAACTTAAACATATCAAAACAGTTGGTCTGGTGCTGAATTGTATGCAGTGAAAGTAAACAGAACTTAACATCCATGGGTGTTAAAGCATGTGCAATGTCATGGCCTAACATGTGCTACACTATTTTAACTACGAATAATCATTTTGAAAGCAGAGTGTTTAACTCTCAACTGGATCAAAGCTTGAACCAACGCTGCTTATTTGAAAAACGCTTTGATCCAAAATAACTTAAGGCTTATTAGGGCAAGTGTCCCAAACTTTGTGGATGCTGTAGATTAACTATTTGCATATTAACTATAGTACTTTTATAGTCCAACAAGTGGAAGTTACAAAGATGGCAATTAGCCACACTTTGGGAGTTACAAACATTTGTTAATGATAACACATTTGACAGCCACCAGCTTGTAGTCCTGGCATCTATTTCGAATAAAACATTAACTATTGTCTATCCTTTTATATTGATACTGCAGACAAAACAAAGTTAAGTTTTGCAGCCTAACCGCACAACCACTTAACTTTTTTTTTTTTATTAATTAAAAGTTTGGTTTCATGCACAATAATATGCTCTTTCTTCTTAGTTTTTCTCAGAATATTATCTCTACCCCGTAATCCAATATCATTTTTGCCACAATCAGAATGTTATTGGCAGGCAGGCAGATCCGTCTTAATGCTTGGGCACGCTGGGCAGTTGCCCGGGGGACCCATGAGCATAGGGGCCTATAGGCTTGCCAACTTTTCAGTATATTATTCTGGGAGATTTATTCGGAACCTTCAAACTCTCTTTATTTTAAACATTTAGGTGGACTAATCATATCAGCTGTTACCTGTACATGTGATATTTCTGTGAATACATATGTTGAGCTTGACGAAAACAACGTACACATAGTAATTGTACATAAGACAAAATCATGTGTTTTTTTTTAATGTTAAAACACGGATTTTGTTGGAGGTACCGATAAATATGATTTTATAGATAATTTTAATTTTTATTCCTGTGACTGGTTGTGTAGGCAAGACACCAGTGCACTCCTTTGCCTGGTGGCCTATAATGCTGTTAAAACGGTCCTGCAGGCAGGGTTGCTCTTGTTGAGAGTCTGAGGAAAACATGACTTTCCTCTACTTTTGTGAAGCATGTGCTCAAAGTAGTGATATAGGTATCCGATGTTTACAGCCTTATTTTTATCATATATTAAATATTCATTTTGCCCTCCACATTCCTAACCTGTAGGGCACTGACATGGTCGTGCAGCTTTTGAATATCAAGTACAATGGCTTCAGTGTCCTTTCTTATTCCCTCCCCCTCTGAGTAGAAAGCATACTTGGGATTTATTAACAGCTCAGAGAATGTCTTTTAGTGTCGGTTACAAATCTGTGTTACACTTGTAAGTCATCATCGTCATCATCATCATATTTACATAACGCCACATAATTCTACAGCAAAATGCCACTACCTCCTGTTTTTACGCAGCCCTGCATTGTTCATTCAAGAGAGGGGACACTTTTTTCTGCAGACTTTTCCGCCATGCCAGCCAGAGATCTTACTCAGTTATTCACCTTCTTGCCCCTTCCAGGAGCCGCCATTAGTCCATCTCCGCCACCTTCCTTCATAGAAAAATTTAGCTGCAACTTCATTATGTCTTTTGCCACTCTGAGGGGCCATCTGGCACCTTTGCCTTCTTGCCATTTTGGTCATGACTGGGACATTTAACATGCTCTAGATTTGTTCATTCCGGACCAAATTTTTTGTTTCAATTGTTGATGGAGCAGTCATGAGCACCAAGGGATCCAAAATGATAGGTTTTTGTAAGTTTCAAATTGCGTTTTGTTGCTGTTGGGATGGAGGTCTAATTACATGCAACCCCTCACATCCAGTCCACCCCTGTACATTTTTAATATAGCACTCGCTTCCTGCAAGTCTTACGCAGGAGGGGGTGAATTAAGAGTTGATATATTGTTGGTTAATTTTTAGCATTTCCAAATTTTTAAAGGATAACTGATTTCGAGGCGTCTGGCCTCTGGTAAAGTTTCTTCTGCCAATATCCCAGTGGATCACATCAGGTTGAAGTACTATAGGACAATTCAGGTATTCTTCCATTATCTAAAAATATATATATAGGAGTATTCAGCGCTGCTGACTGTAATCACATAATTAACAATTTAACAAAATATATGTGAAACAAGATATAGAAGACCAATCTTTTCTACACATACCCAAGTGAATAAAATTGTATAAAATACTTATTTTTTCAAGTAGTAGATCCGTGGGTCACAGTGTCCAGATCTTTCTCTCCGTTTTATAAACGATGGTGATATAGCATAGAAAAAATATAAAAATACAACATAGTGTAATATTGAAACAACAGGTGTTCTATATTGTGATAAATGTTGCTCTTTTTATAATATAACAGCTTTCATTCCGGATTTTCTTCTTATGTGAGTCCATTCACCAGATATACAATAATTGAGTGCCTTGATTATTTAAACGTGTTCAATGTAATATAACGTCTTCACCCAATTCTTTAAGTGATAACACTTACAAGATAGAAAGAAATAGTAGGCCTGGTTTTTAGGTTTCTTTAAGGTCCTCCATAGAGATATTCAGAAGTCCTTCCCAAATAGATATTTTCAATGCCACAAGGAAAGAGGAAAAACAAGCGGATCTAGTGTGATACCGTTTGACTAAAAATATTTATTGCACATACATAACGTATAAAAAACAAAATATAAAAATATAATGTGTATAAAAACTGGAACAAAGAGTTATGAAGACTCCTACCAGATAACCGTAAGTAGTAAGCGTGTAGTATACAGGCTCCACTTTCCTGGTCATCCAGATGGTATAGGTAGGATTCTCATAAGTTCCAGATCTTTAAGCCCTAATATACCAACGTGTTTCAACCTCTTGATTTAGGTCTTTTTCAAGGATCCTTGAAAAAGACCTAAATCAAGAGGTTGAAACGCGTTATCTGGTAGGAGTCCTCATAATACTTGAAAAAATAAGTATTTTATACAATTTTATTCACTTGGGTATGTGTAGAAAAGATTGATTTTCTATATCTTGTTTCACATATATTTTGTTAAATTGTTAATTATGTGATTACAGTCAGCAGCGCTGAATACTCCTATATATATATTTTATTTTTTTTATTCACTTTATATGGAACATTGTGTGATTCTAATAGGAAATTTAGCAGCAGCTGTTTGTAGCGCAGTCTACCCCTTTTCTTATAATATTCTTCCATTATCTACTCTCCATAAATTGCAGAATTGGGTGGTAAATTTGTTTACTCGTTCTTTTGGTGACATTCTGCTGAATTTGCTTATTGCGTTCATTAGCACTGACATAAAATTGCTGATTTTTTGGTCTCTGGCATTTTTTCCTTGCTATATGAATGGAAGAGTTTGATAAATGGCAATGCAACATCCAGCAGTTTTGTAATTTAAAAAAAAATGTCTCTTCTGTTTCACATAATTTTTACTTGTTATTTTTTACATGCATAGTAATAGGTGTCTTGGCTGCTAATTTACCACCACCTAAACATCTGATTCGTCCTCCTCAATATTCAGTTTTTGTTACATTGTAATGTATTAAGAGCATCTTTTGCCCAAAAGGATCTGTTGGAACAGGCACTGATCTTCCTTGACATTGCTATTATGCTTTCAGTGCACAAGAATTGCTATAATATTATCTTAATCACATGACAACAACAGGGGGATATGCGATATTTCCCCAACTTTACTGCAGCAACTGTTTTTATATTTTTTTGGACTATGGGAGGAAACTGGAGCTCACTGAGGAAACCCACTGGAAGAATATACAAACTCCACTCCTATGGGACCTTGGTTAGTAATGCTAACCACTGTGCCACCGTGCAGCCTCAATGATGGTTGGTAGTGATAATTGTGGCTGGTTTTGGAAATTTTCGAGTTAAATTTATTGCAATCATTAACTGCTGATGAACAAGAACATTGTAGAATTGTTGTCAGGTTCTGCTTCAGTCCATGTGATCAACATGAACATGATCAGCAGAGCAACAATGGTAGATGTATAATTAAATGCACATGGAGAAGAAAGAGGAGAGACTAACTAATAGAGGCACCCCATGGAGATCTATGCTTATTATGGATAAGTTTCAAAAATAAATAAATAAAAAACAGCAACCAAATGTACTAACTATACTTATTTGTTTATTCTGGAGGGGCCCTATCAAAATAAAACATAAATAAAATAAGGAGATAATCAATAAATGGACTAATTTTTACTTCCTCTCCTTTAATATTTGAAATTTTGCTCTAATTAAACATTTAATAATAAAATTTGATGTTTATAAATGGGTCTAAAGTGCCTTAATTTCTAAATAAACTTGAACAGAATCCTGGAAATGATCTATTGGTTTTGGCAAATGTCAATCAAATGAATTTCATGCCCATTGGTCGATGAAAGTTTAAGTAGCTTGCCTGGAAAAAGAACGGGTTGCCTGTAAGAAGAAGCACTTAGCGAAACCTACATTAGGTCTTTAGAGAAGGTGTTAAAATTTTAAGATATGGGGAAAGCAGACTATTTAATCTGATAGCCATAACATTCTTTCGTTTACGGACATCTGAATATCACCATTAGGAGTGAGCTACTATATCCTAAGCCGTCTGTGAAATACCCTATATTATACAAAAGAAATTAATTTACAGCACAACGATGCTGATCCTTTTAAAATACAAAAATGAACTCATTATCTAATACAAGTTATACCCACTGCAAGGTTTGTTTGAGGCCGGTTACCAATATGGTTCACAATATCGTTGTTTACTTGTCTACCTAGTTAACAACTATATACAAATTTCTATTAAAATATACTCTTAATAAACAACATATTGGAGATTAAATATAGAGAGAGGAAAAGATTGTCAATCCGCTCTAATGCAAGGACAAACCTCAATAGATATCATATGTTATATGAGGGGGTGCTCCCTAAACTAGACGAATCTAGAATATAGAAAGATTCAATTGATGGTAGACATCAACTGAAAAAGGTAGTATGTGGGGCATCTAGAGAATAGGGACTATAGGTTATGTGCCGGTTAAACTCCGGCGAATTGTATAGGTAGTTCCGCACAATATATGTGTTAATCAGATCCTCCGAAGCCACTGCTTATTACTAACGGAGATCATATACTGCGGACCTACTTACTATGTGACAGGGAATTTATTAGATCAATAGCTATTCCGTTCTAAATTTATATTCTAATTTTGTTTTGACCTTTTGTGTGGCAGAACAATAAAGTATCTGCTTAATAAATTGATAACACATACAAGGGCAATTATATCCTAACTGGAATTTTACACTCTGTTCCATTGACAATCTCTCTCTCTTACTCATTTAAGGATGTAGCAATGAAACATGAATGAATGTTATATATGCACATGTACTGATTTCTAGACCTGTAGGAATTGACAATCATCCCCAATTGATACAATAGTATCCACATATACTGTAAGAAATATTTCAATAAGATAAAATGTATGAGCCAATTTGGTCTCACGGTGTATGATTCTGATAATCAATTAATCAGAAGAGGGTAGTGAGACGTGTTTACGTCACAAGACCCGGGACTAGGGAGTTGGTCATTCCTTTTGGAGGAATAGGGACGATAGGTCGCGTGCCGGTTACACTCCGGCGAATCCAATAGGTAGTTTTGCATGGTATATATATTACCCCGATCAAGATGGGATTCTCCTTTTACATTGAATTTGCTGTAGAGGGATAAGGATAGCAGCATCTCTTACTCCAAAAGTTTAAACAGCAAGGATATCTTTTCCGTATTACAGTAACTTACAGTTGGTGTTCCCTTACATTCAGATTGCCAATCCAGTATTCACTATTGATGGAGATTATACACTGCAGACACACATATTATGTGACAGGGGATTTTCTGGATTTTCTAGAGCAATAGCTATTTAGTCACCAGTTATATTTGAATTCTGTTTTGATTTTTTGTATAACAGAATAATAAAGTATCTGTTTGATAAACTGATAACACCCAATAGGGTTATTATACCCCAACTGGAGACTATTGGACAACTTTAATCTGGCACTCTGTCTCACTGATAATAAGCCTATCTCTTCTCTGTATCCAAAGAAGGATGTAGCAATAAAATATGAATGAACGCTATATATGCATATACACTGATATTTAGAATCGTGGGGAGTTGACAGTTATCCCTAACTGACATAATAATATTTGCATAATTTGGAAAGGAGTATTCCAACGAAATTAAATATATGAGCTAATCTGGGTTTACGGTGCATTATTCTGACAATAAATTAGAAAAAATCAATTACTATTGACTTAGTTATTTCCCTAGTCAACAAATCTAGTAATTGATTAAATAAATGACATTATGACCGGCTCCTTTTAGGGGTCTATTTTATTTATCTTTGCACACTAACTTCTAATCTTTTGCACTTCTATATTCTTTTAACAAATTCGCCTAGTCTGATATCCGATATTTGCCTAATTTTTAATAATAATTATTAATAAAGTTGATTTTATTGAGATTAAATATAGATCATGTAAAATTTGTAAATCTGATTATTTTATTTACTACTTCTTGCTATCCTGGTGAGGCTATAAGGTATACTTTCTATGGTAAAATGACCTCCCATTTGTGAAGCCGTTCAATTGGTAACAGCATGAATATACATGGTTTATTATTCAAACAGCACACAAATATTCTGGACTTCTTTTTAATTGTGTCATTGGGAATTTCATGAATTCATATAATATCATGAGCTAGCTGTGTTTATCAGACATAAGAAGAACATTGGGGCACAGAAAATGTAACTGATATTTGAGGTGTACTGAAGTGAACTGATATTTGAGGTATTACTGCAACAAGCGATCTATTTCACTATTAACAGTTCTTGATATTCCCTGTTCTATATTAAACATATCAGTTAACAGAATCAATATACTGATTTATGTGAAGCCGAAGTTTGAATTTATCAATTAATATAAGATACCTTCAGTCCGATTGACTTTAGATACAGACATGACGAACTATACTTCTACTCACTTGTATATCCGGGTAGTAATTATATGTAAATCCCGTTGATACATGTATGCATCTCTTTCAAGAATTAAATATAGGGGATTAAATATGGAATATGTGCGATTATAAAATGCATGATTAAATGGCAATACAATCTTTTATGCATGAAACAGTATAATTGGTAACAGCGGAAATAGGGTCCAAATAGTACACAGGGATAATAGACTTGTCTATTAACCATACTATTGGGAACCTCATGAACTCACATCAATGTCATGGACCGCACCTGTCAGATAAATGTGGAACACTGGGGTATATCCCTGCTTTATTAAGACCATTGATTGAATAGGATGTTTCAATAGTGCTGTGAATATTACGAACTCATGATCTCATTTGTAGAGATGCTCACTGACCCCCGTGTTTTGGTTTTGGTTTTGGATCTGGATTACCATCGTGTTTTGGTTTTGGTTTTGCCAAATCGCCCTTGCGTGTTTTGGTTTTGGTTTTGTTTGGTTTTGTTTTGCAATTTTGTTTAAAAATCAATGTTCTTTGGGCATGAAATACCCGAATTTAGTGCTCCACCTGTTTCTTGGATAAGTAATGTAATTGTAAAGCTAATAAATGATAGAAAAAAAACAGATTAATTCCTGGTAGGCCATCATTAATTCTACGCACAAACCAGATTGTCTTCCTCTCCATCAATGCATATTGGCAATGCAGCCATCGTCTTTGGGTGTATATTACACCCTACACTTATAGTTAAATATGTAAAGAAATGGACAAAGGCAGTTTGGTTTCTGTCTTTCTAGGCCCCCCTCCACTTGTAGAAAATAGTAAAAAAATGCAGCCGTTATAGACTGTAAAATATAAATTGAAATGGACAAAGGCAGTTTGGTTTCTGTCTCTCTAGGCCTCCCTCCACTTGTAGAAAATACAAAAAAAATTCAGCCGTTATAGACTGTACAATATTAATTGAAGTGGACAAAGCCAGTTTGGGGTCAGTCTGTGTATGACACCCTACCCTTAATGAGAAATTGCCAAAAACAGCAGCCCTTCAAGAAGGTACGTGATATAGAAATGCCCCAAGTCCCTTTCCTCTTTGGGAGTAGATTGCACTCTACAATTAAATAGAAAGTTTTAAAAAGATGTTATCGTCATCATCTTCAGCTTCATCCTCACCCTCATAAGTGTGTACGTCATCATCACAGACTATCAATTCATCGCTGCTTGAATCCGCCATTAGACAGTCAGTGCTTGGATGTCTTGGATGGTGAAGGCCTTCCTCGTAGAAGATGTAATTCATTTTTATAAACATCATTTTCTCCATATTTTTGGGAAGTAACCTTCTACGGCGATCACTGACTAAGTTCCCGGCTGTGCTGAATATTCGTTCAGAGTACACACTGGAGCGTGGGCAGCTTAAGTATTGCAAAGCAAGTTTGTACATGGGTTTCCAAATGGCCTGCTTTTCTTCCCAGTAAGGAAAGGGACTGTCTGACATTTCCATATCAATTACCTCTTGAAAATAATCCTCCACCATCCTTTGCATGTTAATACTCCTATTGGATGGAGTTATGGGCAAGGTCACACATTTTTTTGAAAAATCCTTCAAACCAGCCCAAATGTTAAACTGTTTTGGTCTGTACCCTGCGTCTTCCCTGCTTCTTTTTTGAAAATGTAATTTTTTACGAGCAGCAGCTGCTTGAGAAACTAAAGGAGGACACGTCGTCAAGCCAAGGTCCAGTTCAGCGGACAACTTGCTGAGCAATAGCTCCTTGCAAAAGTTCACATCTCGCTCATTTTGAAGCAAAGACTCAATGTAGGTCTTAAAACTTGGATCAAGCACAGTGGCCAAAACGTACTGATCAGAGTTCCAGATCTTATAAACTCGAGGATCATTGTGAAGCGAATTAAGTACTTGATCTACAAGGCCAACATACTTTGCGGAATTGCTTGCTTTCATCTCCTCCTTCAGTTTGTCAAGCTGCTTTTCCAATAGTTTAATTAAAGGAATGACTTGGCTCAAGCTAACAGAATCTGCACTCACTTCACACATCACAACTTCAAATGGTTTCAGCACCTTGCACAGCACTGAAAGGATTCCCCACTGTGCAAGAGTGAAATACATGCCCCCTCCTTTCCCAATGTCATGGCTTGTGCAATACGCTTGGATAGTTTTGCGCTGTTCCTCCATCCTCTGAAGCATGTACAGGGTGAAATTCCACCTAGTTACCACCTCTTGCTTAAGTTGGTGGCAGGGCAAGTTAAACTGTTCTTGGAGCTGCTGCAATCTCCTACATGCTGTGGCAGAATGCCTGAAATGGCCTGAAATTTTACGGGCCATTAAAAGCATCTCCTGCACCTCACGGTTATTTCTTAGGAAGCTCTGCACCACCAAGTTGATGGTGTAAGCAAAACAGGGAATGTGATGAAATTCACCCAGCTGTAATGCTCCTACTATATTGTTGGCGCTATCAGAAATTACATATCCTGGGGAGAGTCCAAGTGGTATAAGCCATGTATCAATCACATCTCTTAGTTTGCGTAACAAATTGTCAGCTGTATGCCTGTTAGTAAAGCCGGTGATACAAAGAGTGGCCTGCCTGTGACAAATGTTACGTAGTGGTGTACATGCTGCTGCTGTTCCTGCTGGTGAAGGTGAATGACCAACCCAGTGGGCTGTTGCAGTCATATAGTCTTTGGTTTGACCACTTCCACTTGTCCACATATCTGTGGTTAAGTGGACAGTGGGTAGAATGGCATTTTTCAGCGCAATCTCTACATTTGTACACACTTTTAGGTATAGTTGTGGAATAGCTTCACGGGAAAAATGGTGTCGTGATGGAATTCTGTATCGCGGACACAAAACTTCAATTAACTGTGAAAAACCAGCTGCGTTTATTGTGGATATTGGATGCAGATCTAACACGAACATGGCAGCCATGGCATCTGTGATTCGCTTGGCGACTGGGTGACTGCTGTCATATTTGCTTCCACTAGCAAATGATTGTTTCACAGTTAATTGTTGAAATGTAGGACTGCTCTTTTCTTTGCCTTCCTCTGGACTGAAGATTCACCCCCAGCAACAGCAGCAGCAGTGGGACTAACGCTTTCCTCAGAGGAATCAATTATAGTGCAGGAGTCATCCAGTCTTACTAAGTGGGATGCAGGGCTAACGCCGAGCGCTACTAAGGATATTGATGAGGATGGTGGTGTGGGTGTATTTTGTAGCCGTCGGTGTCGGGCCTTAATAGAGAGGAACAGTAACCGGTATTAGTGCTACTGAGCAAATAGGTGCGGAGTCTAACGTACCCCTGGTTTTCACTAGGGACCCCCGCAAGGAGGTTTGGACTTCGCTGCACAGGGTATGCAGGTCGCGGTCCTATTAGTCAGTTGCCGGTGTAGTGAAAGAAGGGTCAGATGGTCCGGGTCAAGCCAATCGGTATGCGAGGTACAAAGGGAGAATCGTCAAACAAGCCAAGGTCGCAGGAACACAGTGGGACACACAGAAAGGAGGATGGTCAGCAAGCCAGGTCACAACTGGAAGGCAGAAACTGAAGGGTGGTCGAGGAAGCCGGGTCACAACAAGGAGCAAACACTTGGGAGCTAGAGGCAGAAACCTGTTACTCTGGCACCCTAATGGCGCCAGAGCCAGGATTAAATAAAGACAGGTAGGCTGGGTTTGGAGGAAGCTGAATCAGGCACACCAAGTACCGATGAAAGCGTCCCGTTGCCTAGCAACGGTACGGGCCTGTGCGCATGTGCCCGACAGGACTGGGGGGGCGTGGCTGTACTGTTGCCCGGCAACTGTCCGGGCTGAGTGGCGGAGACAGGTGTCCGTCCCCGCCGAGTGGAAGAACGGCGGGGACGGTGCCAGACAGTCGGGATGTAGGTGACCGAAGGGACCTAGCTGATGATGGAGTGCTTGTAATTTTTTTGGAAGAACTTTCAGCTTTTCCCAACACGTTGCCATGAACTCTCGTCAAATGGCGTAACATAGACGAGGTTCCAAGATGGTTAAGGTGCCTCCCTCGACTGCCTGTGGCTTGACATACACTACAAATGGCTATACAATTGTTGTCTGGATTTGGGTAGAAATAATTCCACACATAAGAAGTGGATTTTATTGTTTTATGCCCCGGCATGACAATGGCCTTTTTCTTGTCACGTGCCAGAACTGCTGCCACTGGTGCAGGACTTACACAAACAACCTCATCCTCATCAACATCCTCATTAGCGCCCTCGTCACCTACACCAATCTCCCCATCATCCTCTTCTAATTCCAAAGTGGCATCCTCAATTTGTGCATTACTGGCTACACTCGGGCTGTTCAGGCACACATCAGCAGAACTGCTGGAAGGGCCCTTCTTTATAGGTACACTAACAGAATGCTCACGATTAGACATACCACTGGTGGATGGACTCTCCTCAGGGATTGGTGTCATTTCTGATTCAGAGCAAACATTATCCTCTAATGTCCTACTGTTTTCTTGCAGCTCGGCTTTGACGCATAACAGTAGTTGTGCACCACTTTTAGACTCCAAATTACTTGGTCTTGCTTGGTCACGAGTGACCGTACAAGAAGAAGGCTCAGTAACATTTTTTGATCTGCCACTAATAGAGAAAGGCGAAGGCCTCAATCTTTCTTTGCCACTGCCTGTGTAGAATGGCATTATCGGCAATCAACTTTTCCTCAGTTACACTTCTTTTTCACTTCAACACGGTAAATTTTTTTTGGATGTGTGTTTTTTTTCCTGATTTAAAAAGACTATGTACTTTTACATCGGCTTTACCAGATGACGTACTGGGAACACTACCATCAGGACTGGTGCCAGAACCTGCTTGCTCATTCTGCTCATATGTGGACTGCTTTGAATCATTTTAATGAGCCCAAACCACTTGTAGTGCAAAAAATTGTATTAGATACTGCTGACAAATATGACTTTTTTTTGACAGCCAGAAAAATTTGTGTTTCACACTGGGGAATATGGGACACCCCAAAGCACTTGTAGTGCAAAATATTGTATTGGATAGATACTGCTGACAAATATGACTTGTGAAAGCCAGAAAAATTAGTGTTTCACACCGAGGAATATGGGACACCCCAAAGCATTTATAGTGCAAAAAATTGAAAAATAAGCCTCCCCTATCCTCCTCTCTTCCTGCTCTAACAATTGCTAATAGAATTTGAATTAATAATAGAATTGAATAGATTAGAATTGAAATAATAATGCAAAGAATAAGGTGTACAATTATTGCTCTGTCCCTGCTCTAATACAGCCTGTGACCTAACCCTGCTCTCTCGCTATGTCAAATGGCGATGGATTGCTGTGTATTTATGCTTTTCAAATCTCGCGAGAACCGAACTCAGAAATACGAATACGTCACAATGACGTTTTGCCTAGATTTAGATACCGAACGGGCAGGAGAGTGCTTGGCTCTGTACTCGGATAGGCGAAGTTCGGGTGGGTTCGGATCTCGGGGATCCGAGCCCGCCCATCTCTACTCATTTGGAATAATTGTGGTCTGAACTAGGGTTGAGCGGGCTCGGATTCCCGAAATCCGAACACCCCCGAACAGTGCCGATCCGCCCGAATCCGAGCACTG
The DNA here is from genome assembly GCF_038048845.1 of Mixophyes fleayi. NCBI lineage: Eukaryota > Metazoa > Chordata > Amphibia > Anura > Limnodynastidae > Mixophyes > Mixophyes fleayi. Next base: position 206,686,140 of record NC_134402.1, on the reverse strand, counting down.
TTCGGGGATTCCCGCCCGACGCAAAACTCAGAACGAGGCAAAACGTCATCATCCCGCCGTCGGATTTCGCGAGATCCGGAATAATATTATTCCCCGCTGCCCGCCACCATCTTCACTCGGGCATTGGAGCTTGGATTGAAAACAGCTTTCAGACTTTTGCCTTGAAAAAGCCAAGAAGAGTTGGCGTTTAGTTTCACCTATCCTCATTGCCTCTTATTTCAATCAAGAATCGCTTTCCAGTTTTTACTAGGTAGGGTATTTCACATAACCCCAGCGATTCTTGTTACTCAGTTTCCTCCAATTTTCGCTACCTCCGCTTTAGATCAATATAGCCTGATGATACTTTATATTGCTCAATTAGACTTTGCAGCTTAACATCATCTTGAGCTGACTTTACCTACTCGGGCAACAGCTTCTTATATTATAGCCTGCTGATATTTAATACTGCTCAATCAGATTTTGCGGCTCAATATTATCTCAAGCTGACATTATCTACTCGGGCAACAGTTGGACAATAAAAGTTATGTTTTAAGTTCACTGATCCTGCAGTATAAGTCCATTGGTACTGCTATATAACAAAGTTCACTGATCCTGCAGTACAAGTCCAGTGGTACTGCTGTATAACTCCAGTCCAGTGGTACTGTCCTGTGCGGCATATAATTTTTAAAGCCTTTGCCGGGTGTGTGTGGTTTAGGGGTACGCTCTCTTGTGCTGCATATAATGGAGTACAAAAATTTGGAGGATAAAGTAGGGAAAGATCAAGAACCACTTCCTCCTAATGCTGAAGCTGCTGCCACTAGTCATGACCCAGACGATGAAATGGCATCAACGTTGTCTGCCAAGGCCGATGCCCAATGTGATAGTAGAGGGCATGTAAAATCCAAAAAGCCAAAGTTCACTAAAATGATCAAAAAAAAGAAATTAAAATCATCTGAGGAGAAACGTAAACTTGCCAAAATGCCATTTACGACACGGAGTGGCAAGGAACGGCTTAGGCCCTGGCCCGTGTTCATGACTAGTGGTTCAGCTTCACACAATGATCTAAGCCCTCCTCCCCCCCCCCTCTAAAAAATTTAATAGAGTTAAGCTGTCATCAACAACACAGCAAACAACTCTGCCTTCTAAAGACATGGCATCAACAATCCCCAAGGAGAGTCCAAGGGTGTTGGTGGATGCGAAGCCTGACCTTCCCATCACTGTACGGGAAGAGGTGGCTCCTTCCACCATTTGCAGCACGCCCTCTGCATATGCTGGAAGGATCACCCACAGTGCAGTTACAGATTTGGATAATGAAGGTGTGAATGTTGTACACCAGGAGGAGGATATTGATGTAGCTGGCGCTGAGGAGGAACTTGACGAGGAGGATGCTGATGTGGTTTTCTTAAATGAGGCACCAGGGGGGGAAACAGTTGTTGTCCATGGGATGAAAAAGCCCATCGTCATGCCTGGCCATAAGACCAATAAATCCACCTTTTCGGTCTGGAATTATTTCTATCCCAATCCGGACAACAAATGTATTGCCATATGTACCTTATGTAAAGCTGCAATAAGCAGGGGTAAGGATCTTGGCCACCTAGGGACATCCTCCCTTATACGTCACCTGAAGAACCTTAATAATTCAGTGTTTAGTTCAGGAACTGTGGCTAGGACCGTCAGCAGTCCAGGGACACCTAAATCCCTTGGTCCTGTTGTATCCACACCAGCAACACCCTCCTCGTCAATTTAATCCTCGATCTGGATCGGAGATAGTCCTGCAGGCCATGTCACCGGCATGACTGAGTCCTCTTCAATCCGGTATTCTTTCGGAGGATCCTGCAGCGCTACACCTACTGCTGCCGCTGCTGCTGTTGCTGCTGGGAGTCGGTCATCTTCCCAGAGGGGAAGTCGTAAGACCGCTACGTCTTTCACTAAGCAATTGACCGTACAACAGTCATTTGCCATGAGCACGAAGTACGACAGCAGTTCTCCTATAGCAAAGCGGATAACTGCAGCCTTGACAGCTATGTTGGTGTTAGACGTGCGTCTGGTGTCCGCCATCAGTGGAGTGGGATTTAGAAGGTTGATGGAGGTATTGTGTCCCCGGTACCAAATCCCATCTAGATTCCACTTCACTAGGCAGGCGATACCCGGGATGTACAGAGAAGTACGAACAAGTGTCCTCAGTGCTCTGAAAAATGTGGTTGTACCCACTGTCCACTTAACCACGGACATGTGGTCAAGTGGTTCATGGCAAACTAAGGATTATATGACTGTGACAGCCCACTGGGTAGATGCATCGCCTTCCGCAGCAACAGCAGCATCAGTAGCAGCATGTCCGAAACACCTGCTCGTTCCAAGGCAGGCAACGCCTGAGTCAAGCGCAGTGGAGACTGATTTCCGTGTTGTGCAAGGTTCTCCAGCCGTTTGAACTTGCCACACGAGAAGTCAGTTCCGACACTGGCAGCTTGAGTCAGATGATTCCCCTGATCAGGCTGTTGCAGAAGCAGCTGAAGAAAGTGAGGGAGGAGCTGGTAAAGCATTGCGATTCCACAAAGCATGTAGCTCTTGTGGATGAAGCCCTTCCTACGCTTTGCCAGGATCCGAGGGTGGTCAGTCTTTTAAAGTCAGAGGAATACATTCTTGCCACCGTGCTCGATCCTCGGTTTAAAGCGTATGTTGTGTCTCTGTTTCCGGCGGACACAAGTCTACAGCGGTGCAAAGACCTGCTGATCAGGAGATTGTCATCTGAAGAGGACCGTGAAATGTCAAGAGCTCCTCCTTCATTTTCTTCCACACCTGTGTCTGCGAGGAAACAGCTGAGATTTCATAAATGACCCGCTGCGGGGATGCAGAGAACTTCTGGTCCCGACTGAAGGACCTGCCAACGATTGCTGACATGTCTACTGTCGCTGCATTGGATGCTGTCACCATTGAAAAAATGGTGGATGATTACTTTGCTGACAGCATCCAAGTAGACATGTCAGACAGTCCTTACTTGTACTGGCAGAAAAAAAAAGGCAGTTTGAAGCCCCTGTACAAACTGGCTCTATTTTACCTGAGTAGTCCCCCCTCCAGTGTGTATTCCGAAAGAGTTTTTAGTGCAGCGGGGAACCTGGTCAGTGAGCGGCGAAGGAGGTTGCTTCCGCAAAATGTGGAGAAGATGATGTTCATCAAAATGAATTATCAATTCTTCAATGAAGACCAGCAATAGCCTCCAGAGACTACAGAGGGACCTGTGATTTTGGAGTCCAGCGGGGACGAATTGATAATGTGTGAGGATGAGGAAGTACACACTGAAGGGGGCGAGGAATCAGAGGATGAGGATGAGGACGACATCTTGCCTCAGTAGAGCCAGTTTACTTTGTACAGGGAGAGATGAATTGCTTTTTTTGTGTGGGGGCCCAAACAAACCAATCATTTCAGCCACAATAGTTTGGTAGGCCCTGTTGCTGAAATGATAGGTTTGTTAAAGTGCGCATGTCCTTTTTCCGCAACATAAGGGTGGGTGGAATGGCCCAAGGACAATTCCATCTTGCACCTCTTTTTTGCCATTATGTGCTCTTTGGGGCCAAGTATTTCAAATTGCCATCCTGTCTGCCACTGCAGTGCCACTCCTAGATGGGCCACGTGTTTGTGCCGCCCACTTGTGTCGCTTAGCGTAGTCATCCAGCTACCTCGGTGCAACCTTTTGGCCTAAAACAATATTGTGAGGTGTGAGGTGTTCAGAATAGACTGGAAATGAGTGAAAATGAATGTTATTGAGGTTAATAATAGCGTAGGAGTGAAAACAAACAAAAAAAACAGGATTTTAGTAGTTTTTATGCTTTTTTTTAAAAAAATCAGAACCCAAAACCTTGAGGGGGGTGCTTTGGCAAAACCCATTAGATCCCAAAACCTTAAGGTAATCAGAACCCGAAACCCAAAACACGAAAAGTGGCTGGTGCACATCCCTAGTCTGAACTCAATGGATTGTGCATAGATGCGTGCATAAATAATTAATTCTGTATAATGGGATTGTAGTTCCTGACAAAGACTTTTATGTGAGAGGAAATTGTTGATAGTTAATAGAAGAACTACTCTGAATCACAGATATTCACGGCGGCTGATAGATAGCTACATATTGTACGTTTTACGGACTGGCATACTGTAGCAGTGTTTCTGTTATACGTAGATGATACATTCTTGTTATAATTGTATCGAGAATTGTAACTAGTTTACAACCTTGTACTGATGTGCTAACTGTACTTAATAGGAGCAGTACGTGTGAATGGATTGTGCTCCACATTGAATCTTAACAAAATTGAATATTTAATTTACCATTTATTTTGATAACGGTGATATACCCCTGAGCTTTCAACACCTCCTCACTTGGTTTTAAATTTCGCTTTTTAGGACATTAATCATAACCAATAAAATAGATTTTATTTGTGTGTTTATTATTTTAAATCTGAGACTATGGGCTTATTTGTAGAATTAGGGGTTAATCCCTTATCGCCCAATTTCATCTGCACATATAGAACTATTATTATAATAAGGTGTGCCTGTATTAGTTAGTCTCTCCTCTCTTCCTTCTCCATGTGCATCTGATTACACTACAGATAGAGCACTCTTATTTAATTAAATAATTATTTGTATAATTATTAATATTTATCAACATTATAATCATCAGACAATTATTGGATTAATGGTCCATAATCACGTATATGGACTAAATATAACTTAATCCCTTTATATATCTTAATCATAAATATTGTAATTTATCTGGTGCGGAGGGTCACAATACACTTCTCACTTAGATGTATAATTAACATGTAAACTTTGTTTATTTGAACAGTCATCTGGATTGCCAGATGTTGCATTTTTTTCCCTCCTAAGGAGACTGATGACTTTTTAATAAGAAATACGTTCAATAAGATGATGACTGTTCCGAGCTTTGTTGTCTGGTGACCATGACTGATTTTTTTGACAACACACAGTGTTTTCTTGACTGTCGACATATTATCCATGTCACTCTCAAAGTCTCTGATGATTTTCTGTTTGCACTGTGAATGGCATTTTAGTTTTCTTGAAACTTGTTTGAAAGGTTGTAGGTAATGAATAATTGACAGGCATGGTGTCGTCTGGTATGGAATGATTGGGTTCACATACTGTCTGGTACAGTACACTTATGTGCTTGTTTCATCTCTGTTTCATATCTGACACAATCAAAAGCATTTTCTGAAAATTGGTTTTCAATTTATTTTGTGCTGCATTGTCACCAGTATCTTTAAACACAGATTGCTGTATGTTGTGTACAACTGAAACGTTTGTGAACCATTACATTATTTTGTTCAAATTAAGCTTCACTACAACTATTAGCATTGCTTCTTTTCTCTGTCATCCATGGGGTACACTGGACATGCTGGGGTAAAAAAGAGAGGTGTGACAGGATAGATCGCCTATGCCACCATGTCTGTTGCTGGGCTTGCTTTGCCACATTCCCTTTTGTTATCCCAAATGCGCCCTCTCACCGCAGTATGAGGGGCTTACAAATGCTGGCACCACTAGACTCCTTTAACGGCATCCAGTACTGGGTTTCTTCTGGGTAACTGACGCTGCGAGTGTACCACGTTACTGGTGTACCTGGGCTGGTACTCCTGAACTCTCACTATTGATCAGGGTTGCTGTGGACAGATCCCCACTGGCCTATCAGACTGGCCAGAGCTGCAGGGTAGTGGGCAGAGTGGTGGTACTGGATGCTGGGTCCAAACCTCAGAAACAGCCGGGAACGGATTAGATTTTGGGTCTAATCTGTAGGTCACAGGATTTTCAGCATGGAAGATGTTGTCAAGCAGGTCTTTTGAAGCAAGTGATGTTTATTTGCAGTCACACTGATTAAATGTATCAGTGCTCAGGTCAGATGGAATCAGAAGAACAATATTCAATACAGGGCTTTTTATACAGATTTGGACACAGCCTCACAGGCTATTTTTAGAATCAGGATGCAATTTGTTTACCCAAACATGGATTTACATGCAATGCAAAGCTAACACTATTTATGCTTATCTGTGATATCCTAAAATTTGCTGTGGTTTCCTGGATTTTGTTTCAGACACAGAGAAAATCTAACAGCAGTCTAATTAAACCTTTCTATGCTTTCAGGTGCTAGACCCTCACACATCAAAAGGTCTAATTAACTCTGGTCCTTTCTTACAACAGTTGCAGAATACACATATTCTCCAAAGAAAATAATTACCCAAAAAAAGTTGCAAAACACCAAACAAGGCATTTCCTTACAGCAAGATACACAAAAGACTTCCTAAACAAAAGCTTATTGTATCAGATATACATATCAGAAATAATGCATTTCCTCTAGAGAGTAAGAAGGGCAAGGGGGTAGCTTCATGGAGGTAGTGTTGCGAATCAGATTGTGAATTCTTTGCCAGAACCTTGTGATCTTGGGGCATGACCACCTAATGTTGTGAAATGAGTCATCCTGGCCACAGAGCCTCCAGAAAAGCTTAGAGGAAGCAGAATATATAGCTTGTAGGCGGGTGGGGACCAAGTACTACCTGTAGAGTAACTTACATGTATTCTCTTTAGAGCGCACACAGATAGAGCTCTTAGCAACTCGTGTTCTAATCTTGGACCATTCATCAACGTACAGTTCCATGCCCAATGGTAAAAAGTAGAGATTAATGCCGTAGGAAGGGATTTGCACATACAGAAGTATTCTATGGGTGAGAGTTGATAAAGCATCTTAAATGCTGGGATAGAATGGTAGAGGTGGCATAACTGAAGATACTTTTAGAAATGGTCATTGGGAATGTTAAAAAGTTGTTGGAGGTCTGCAAATTCTGGAAACCGAATACCTTGTTGCAGGGCCGGACTGGGACTAAAAATCAGCCCTGGCATTTAAAGTACACAGGTCCACCTCAGTTTCAGCAGGAAAGAAAATATGGCCGTGACCTCATTGTGTTGTGGGTGTGGCCAACATGGGGCATTGATACATATATTATAATAATACATTACATTTATCACACCCTCCCAGACACATTTAGCCATCCCCCCAGGCACATTATGACACCCCCAGCCCACTGTACTTATCTATGTTTCTGGTGCTGCTGACATGCATAAGGGTGGGAACTTCCTGTAGAGTGAGCAGGGAAGCTCTTTGTCTCACGAGATTACCAAATATTTTGATACTTAGTGCTCCTCGGCTTGCTCTGCAGTCTGTGTCCTGTCCGGGAACTGGGAGCAGCTACCAGTTCCCTTCTCCTAACCAGAGGTGGATTAAGGTTAAGGTTATCATTTAGACAAATACACAGGCACTACTGTTAGAAGCACACAGCTCTGCCTTCACAAGCAGTACGTTGTGAAGTGGGACATACCTCTCAACTGTCCTTGCAGTCGGACCAAATCCTGACTAAGGGAGACAGTGACCCAAATTCAGGACTGCCCTACCAGATTCAGGACAGTTGGCAGAAGGTGCTGCTCTCTCCTACCTGTCTTGGTCACTTTCACCACTTGTGGCCCCTGGTTTCTTTAGCTCAGTTCCTTCTTGTCTTGATTCTGGAATATTGGATGCCCTATTTTGAAAAAAAAAGGGTAAATGAAAGTCAGAAAACTCGAACCAGCCCCGGTGTTAAAACAATAGCACTCACATTTTATAACTAGGCCTCCCTCCAGTCCTCACAATAATAATATTCACATTTAATAAGTAGACCTATTTCCCACCAACCAGCCCCAACATTAAATTAACAGTATACCCATTTACTCAAAACATATTTCCCTCCCTACAAACAGTCCCAGCAATAAATTAAATAGCATTAAAGTTTAATAAATATAGCCATTTTCCACAACCATCCCCGGCAATAAATAATTCATATTCACATTTAATAAATGGCCCTCCTCCCCAAGACAGCCCCATATTCAATTATTAGCCCTAAACCACCCCAGCATTAAATTAAAGGTTCCTTCACCTCAACTTAAATAATTAGCCCCCACCTACACTCCACCATTAAATAGCCTACCTCCCACACTATATTAAGATCCTCCCTTCCCTCACATATTATATTAAAATACTGCGTGCGCCCACACACACGCACACTATATGAGCAATGCTAAACGCACAATATAACCACACGGGACCACACACGCACACTATAGCCACACTGTAGCCTCACAGGCACACTAGAGCCACACAGACACACTATAGCCACACAGACACTTACCTTGTTACATCCAAGCAGCAGCACCTCCTTCCTGCGCGCTGGTCAGCGAATGGAGAGTCAGTGAAGTGCCGCCTATGCAAGTAATCACATGGGATGGCACCTGTCACGTGGTGCCGTCCCATGTGATTACTTCCATAGGCAGCACTTCACTGACTCTCCATCCGCCAAGCAGCGCACAGAGTGCTGCTGCTTGGTGGACCGGCCCATCTGACCATCGGCCCTTCTGGCATTTGCCAGAAGTGCCAGATGGCCAGTTCGGCCCTGGTCAAGGTAGAAGACGTGGCAACATTGATGAGAACACTAGCCATCAGTTTAAAATAAAGCGATGCCAGTCCGTACAAATATCTGTATTATCGGGACCAGGTTTCTTTCTGAGAAAACTGTCTTTTACCTGAAGTGCAAACCATCTTCCAGGAAGTGATGCATGTACAACCTCCATACAGCCCTCCAGTGGCTTTGTTGGATCTCAGTCTGATGCTGATAGCCTTGCAGCACCATTGAAATCCCTTGGTTCAAAAGGAGGGAGCTGAAATTCCTTGCCTAGAGGACAGACTTCCTTTTAGCTATCTCTTCTGTCAGAATTTATTTGGAGCTGGGAGCTTTTGTCTTGTAGATATCTGTTCCTCATCTTCCACAAGGATGGAGCAATGCTTAAGACTGAGGGCTAGATTTACTAAATGGCGGCGGAGGTTGGGGTTAGATCAGCGCTCCCTGTGTAGTGATGAAGCAGCCACTCGGGAAATAGGGATGGGGTGGATAGATAGGGGAGGGGGACGGGATAAAATGGCGGGAGAAGGGTAGCTCAACCCTGATATACAAATTCAATAGTGTTTCCCTGGGCGCTTATGGGATTGAAACTAAACCATGAAGTATAAATTGAGCACATTTAATTGTAAAAGTGAGTTGCAACTCAAATGACAGTGATACAGTATCGTGTCAACATGACTCACAAAGTATTAACACAGCATACAAAATATCACAAAATGGTTAGGCTGAATGCTTGTATATTAAACAAAATAATGTCCAAATACAAAGTCCTGTGAGAACAGATTTCCCAATGCCAATCCTTGTATGGCTAAAAAATGTCAGTCCGTATACAATAGCTGGATGGTAATAAATTCCTTATTCAAGACCTGGGCAGTAGTGTCCATTGGATAGAGGCCAGAAATATAGGCTGGTAATCGGACTTACCCTTGAAGGTTTCAGGGCTACAGCTTTGCTGCGAAGGTTTCCGTGTACCTGATCCACTTCTGTGTATGCCTCTAGCTGGTTACCGTCGGGACGCACAGGCGCCCTGCTGCCAGGCAGATGACTCGATGTTTCCGGGATATGGTGCGCATGCGCATGCGGCGACTCAATTCCGTTTGTGGAGCGGTGCTCAAAAGGGTCCACAATAGAAGTGGTGAAAGCCTTGGTAGATGTATTAAGTGTAGGGGTACTACAACAGAGAATGTGTAGAAAAGGCCTTACTTAATGTTAGAGAAACAGATAGAACTAACACCCTCTGCAGGAACAATGAACAAGGGGCTGACCTCAACATCCCCTTCATCAATACATACAGTCATGACTCCAAAAGAGTTGAGCATATCATCCAGAAACATTGGAAAGTCCTTCTAGGAGATGCAAAATTTAAGGAAATTCTTCCTAACAAACCAAAATTCATCGATAAGAAAGCAAATAGTCTGAAAACCAAACTTGTGCATAGCACTATCCCACCAAACAAATCCAATATACAAGAAACTTGGCTTAAAGAAAACACGAAAGGTTTCTTTCACTGCAACAGGTGTGCAGCATGTAAAGAAAGTGGGGTAAGAAACACAAAACCCTTTACCCAATATACCTCGCATACCACTGGGGAGTCCTTTACAATAGAGGATAAGATCACATGTGATTCCACAGGGGTCATTTATCTTCTACAATGCCCCTGTGGGCGCCAATATATTGGTAGAACCATCAGAAAATTGCACATAAGGATATCTAAACATCAGAGGAATGTCAAAAAAGGTTTTGACAAACACAGTGTGTCTGACCATTTTACTAAACATCATTCAAAAGACCCATCATTGCTACAATTCATGGGCATTAAAAAAGTTAACAAACCCTGGAGAGGGGGCGACTTTATCAAGAGTATTTCAAAAGAGGAATCAAAATACATCTATATGATGAAAACCCTGGTGCCAGAAGGGCTTAACATCGATTTTGAACTAGGACAGTTCCTCTGAGGGTGATTTGCCCATACAATGTGAAATTTGTCCTCACCCCCTGTATCTGTAAAATAGGATGTGATATCACTCCATATAGATTGTGCAAAATTACTGTAAAGATATTATCTATACAATACAGTCCACCAATTATGGTGACCTAGCCCATTGTAAGGACGTCAGCCCTCTGCTTATGCACTATCTATTGGCCCTATATGGGGAAACCCATATATCCGCGATTTACTACCCCTAGAGGGAATTTACAACCAAAACAAATTAACCATTATATTTACTTATCTATCAGACTCATCCAACTATTATTGTTAGGGGATATCACACACCCCCTGCATATGTACTTTATGGTGAATATGGAGCTGATTTCCTTTCAGCAACTACGTACGCTTAATAATAGTTTGTGATACCTAAACGCTCCATTCATTGACTTTTATCAGTTGTTATGTTGTGGAAGCAATATCGAGTTTGGGATCGCCCATAGGGCGGGATACTTGTCCATCACACAAAAAGCGTCCCTTCACTGACTTTCATTAGCTACCACTTTGTGGAAGCATTATCCAGTTTGGGATCGCCCATAGGGCAGGACACCTGTCCATCACAAAACAGCATCCATTCACTGACTTCTATCAGCTGCTATGTTGTGGAAATAATATCCATTTGGGACCGCCCATAGGGCGGGATAACTGCCCATCAGAAAAAAGTGTCCTTTCACTGACTTTTATCAGCTGCTATGTTGTGGAAACAATTTCCAGTTTGGGATCGCCCATAGGGCGGGACACCTGTCCATCAAAAAAGCGACCAATGGGAGGATGAGGACGAACAGCCTACCAGTAACAGCCTTCCGGAAGTGGTGCTTATTTAAAGTCCCAACATTGCTTATCACTTCAAATACGATCCCTGAGGAAGCCAGCAGGGCGAAACGCGTTGGGTGTATACCCCTACACTTAATGCATCTACCAAGGCTTTCACCACTTCTATTGTGGACCCTTTCAAGCACCGCTCCACAAACGGAATTGAGTCGCCGCATGCGCACCATACCCCGGAAACATCGAGTCATCCGCCTGGCAGCAGGGCGCCTGTGCGTCCCCACGGTAACCAGTTAGAGGCATACACAGAAGTGGATCAGGTACACGGAAACCTTTGCAGCAAAGCTGTAGCCCTGAAACCTTTAAGGGTAAGTCCGATTACCAGCCTATATTTCTGGCCTCTATCCGATGGACACTACTGCCCAGGTCTTGAATAAGGAATTTATTACCATCCAGCTATTGTATACGGACTGACATTTTTTAGCCATACAAAGATTGGCAGTGGGAAATCTGTTCTCACAGGACTTTGTATTTGGACATTATTTTGTTTAATATACAAGCATTCAGCCTAACCATTTTGTGATATTTTGTATGCTGTGTTAATACTTTGTGAGTCATGTTGACACAATACTGTATCACTGTCATTTGAGTTGCAACTCACTTTTACAATTAAATGTGCTCAATTTATACTTCATGGTCTAGTTTCAATCCCATAAGCGCCCAGGGAAACACTATTGAATTACTAAATGGCGGGTTTGAATAAGTGGAGATGTTGCCTATAGCAACCAATCAGATTCTAGCTGTCATTTTGTAGAATGCACTAAATAAGTGACAGCTAGAACCTGATTGGTTGCTATAGGCAACAACCTCCACTTTTTCAAACCCGCCGTTTAGTAAATATACCCCTAAGCCTTCTTTTTAGCCCAATGTGGTATCTAGATTCTGGAGTCAGGAAATTTGTGATTCTGGCATGTAGACCTGGATAAGTCTCCAGAGGAAATGGGTTCTCTTCTGAATGTGGTCACTGTGAAAACCTATGTGGATAGGACCAAGGAATTATGCAGGATGGATGACTTGTTTTTGTCTTGTACAATGTACAAAAGAGACTCTGGCAAGCCTCAAAGCAGATCATTGCTAGGTGGATTACCTCAGTAATCTGCCTGGTTTACATTGGGGCAGTCCCTGAAAATGCGAGTACACATTCCACTAAAAGGTGGGTGCATTTTGGGCAGCACAGCATAGAGCTTCCACTGAAAAGCTGTGCTAGGAGTAGAGAAATGACTTGTTTGGGTTCTTGTAACTTTCTTTGGGAATGTGTATTCTGCAGCTGGCTGAAGAAAGGACCCATGTTAATCTCATGTTAATTAGACATTTTGATGTGTGAGGGTCCAGCACCTGAAGGCACTAGAAGGTTTAATTAGACTTGCTACTAGATTTCCTGAATCTAAAACAAGATGCAGGAAATCACAGCAAGTTTTAGGATATCACAGATAAATGTAAATATTGTTAGCTTTGCATTGCATGTAAATCATGTTTGGGTAAAAAAATTGCATCCTGATTCTAAAAATAGCTCAGGGGCTAGCTTACCATGTGAGGCTTTGTTCAAATCTGTATAAAAAGCACTGTCTTGTATTGAAAACTGTTCTTCTTGTTCCATCGGACCTGCTCCCCGGTACCTTCAAAAAGTGTGAGCAAATAAACATCACTTGCTTCCAAAGACCTGCTTGAAAACTTCTCAATTCCTGTGACCTACAGATTAGACCTAAAATCTAATCCGTTCCCAGCTGTTTCTGAGGTTTGGACCCAGCATCGACTACCACCACTCGCAACCCAGCAACTCTGGCCAGTGTGATAAGCCAGGGGTGATCCATCCACAACAACCCTGATCCATAGGAAGAGGTCAGGAGTACCAGCCCAGGTACACCAGTAACGGGGTACACTCGCTGCATCAGTTACCCAGAGGAAACCCAGTACTGGATGCTGGTAACTAGTCCTGTGGTGGCAACATTTGTAAGCACCTCCTACTGCTGATAGAGGGTAAATTTGGGATATCGAAAGGGAACGGTGGCAGAGTAAGCCTAGCTGGTTCACTGCAACAACAGATAGGGTGGCATAGGCAGTCCATCCTGTCACACCTTCCCTTTTCGATCTATGTTTGTTTATGATTATCCTTATAAGGATTTTGGTTTTCGTTGGTGTGACTGGATCACTGATAAATAACTTCTGGTATGAATTTATTTAAGGGAAATAGCGCAGGGCGCTGATTTATATAAATTGCCAATGCACTTATTTTTAATATTGTATATATTCTGAGATAGGAAATCGTTATTTCTGAGACCAGGGTAGAAACTGTTTTTTCCTGTTTTCACCTTAATAAAGGATATGCCTTATTTCTGATGCATATATCTGATACAATAGGCCTTTGTGAATGGAGGTTTTGTGTGTATTGGGATGTATTTAGTATGGAAGTGTCATTGTTTATGATTTGTAAGGTTGCTAGTGGAAACCTCCAATTAGGCATATGTACAAAGGAGTCTGATAGCAGGAAGTGCTAACGAAGTTTTGTGATGAAGTGTCATGCCTGCCCTGGCCAAAGGCCCAGCAGGGGGGGGGTCGTTACTGTGTGGCCTTTGTCCAGAGTGAATTTCATAGATGAGCACAAATTTTGTTAGCTTTGCAATGCATGTAATTCCATGTTTGTGTAAATAGAGTATATCCTGATACTAAAAATAGCCTTGTCTGAACTGTATAAAAGATGAGCTCTGTGAGCATGTAAGGTGTTCTTCTGATATCAACAATTGACCTGATCACTGGTACCACTAACCATTGTGAGCAAATAAACATCTTGCTTCAAAGACCTGCTTGGAAACATCTTCAATATTGCTATTTTCCTGTGACCTGCAGATTAGACCCTAAAACTAATCCATTCTCCGGCTGTCTGAGGTTTGGACCAAAGCTTTTCTAGTACCACCACTCTGCCCCATCCCCTGCAACTCTGGTCAGTGTGATAGGCCAGGGGGGATCCATCCACAGCAACCCTGATCAATAGTGAGAGGTCAGGGGTATCAGCCCAGGTACACCAGCAACGAGGTACGCTAGCAGCGTCAACAACCCAGAAGAAACCCGGTTCTGGATGCCGGTATAGGAGTCCAGTGGTGGCAGCCTTTGTATGCCCCTACATATCATACAGTCCCGCTAAACTATCAACATGTATTATAAATAGAGCCCGTTTTTTCCAGCCACATTTTCAATACCATCTATATTTACATTTTCTCTCCCCAACTGCACCAATTATTATTGATAATTTATACTACTGATCTTCCTTTGCTAACTGAGGGTATTAACCCTCGCATTACACAATGAATGTAGGATATACCAATTACTTTCAGTAGTGTAAATACCCACAACGATAAATATATTGGAATATACTAGAGGGACGGCACGTTCTGGCAGTTTTTCTGCTGGTTTTAACAGTGCATACCATTTCTGGTTACTCATTCAATTTACACGTTTTAATATTTCACTACTCTAAACATCATTATACTATATGATACTAATATTTTCTAATGTATATCAATAAAATTTAGATAAGTTTTATATTTTTTCCTTATCCTTTGAGTGCCCCATCAATACAGGCTTGTTCTCTGTTAGTTCGAATATTCAGTAACTTTTATGGGTGCACCATTTCTGGGTTGATGACTTTATGATAAAAAGTATATAAACACATTTGCTCTATTTTCCAGAAAGAATAGGATCACCCTGGTGCGATATAGTTTTTCTTTGTGTCTTAAAGTAATGAGGGTACTTGTCTAATGGATTATAGAAGGGGAGGAGCTTCAATTTCAGTGCCCCTCCTGTTGGATTCAGAGGAAAAGATTTAACATAAATACAAAAATTACATTTTATTGTACAATGTACAATGTACTTAGCAATGTGAGGTATGCACATTCACACTCCTCCTCACCCAAGCAAAAATCTGGTATGGCCAAAAGGGTAAATGTTTATCCTCCGCATCCCTCATATCATCCTCAAAAGGTATGATTAAATCAATCTTACAATTTGATAAATAATAATAAAGTTTCAGATGTTTAATTATCATCTGAATTGCCAGTGTGGGCTAGTCAATACATAAGTTAATGTGTTTTTCTCATGTCTACAAAAAGCACCATTTTGACTTAATGAAAGGTTGTAATGGAAAAAATATATCAAGCAGGTAATGCTAGAGTACTGTTTACACAATTGTGACTGGATCACTGTTAAATAACCTTTGGTTAAAATGTATTTAAAGCAAATGGCGCAGGGCACTTATTTATGTAATTGTTATTTAAACTTATTTTCTTGTATTGTATGTATTCTGAGATAGGAAATCTTTATTTCTGAGACCAGGCTAAAAACTGTTTTTTCCTGTTCTCACCTTACTATAGGAAATGCCTATTTCTGATGCATATATCTGACACAATGAGCCTGTGTTTACCAAGCCTTTGGTTTATTGTGATTTGGGATACTGGCTTGTGGTGAGTCCTTTTGTTGTTCTGTGTGAATATGAATTCTAAACGGTCTGATGAAAGGCCACGTGTTAATTGCATCTTTTGATGTGTAAGGTTTAACTTGGAGACAGGAAGGTTTAATTTAAAACGTGCTGCCACATTTTCTGCATCTCAAAGATGCAGGAAATCACAGCAAGGTTTTTAAGAATTTCATAGCTAAGTATAAATTTTGTTGGCCTTGAAATGCATGTAATTTTCTGTGTGAATAGAGTATATCCTGTTTCTAAAAATAGACTATTTCTGAACTGTATAAAAGATGTGCTCTGTGAGCATATAAGTGTTCTTCTGAATTGTCATCTGACCTGATCACGCTGGTACCTTCCACCAGTGTGTGTGAGCAAATAAACCATCTTGCTTCAAAGAACTGCTTGAAAACATCTTCAATATTGCTGTTTCCTGTGATCTACAGATTAGACCCTAAAATCTAATCCGTTCTCCGGCTGTGTCTGCCGTTTGGACCCAAGCGCTTCCAGTACCATCGCCTGCTACCTGCAGCCCTGGTTAGTGTGATAGGCCAGGGGGGATCCATCAAGGCATCCCTGATCCATAGTAAGAGGTCAGAAGTACCAGTCCGGGTACACCAGCAATGAGACACGCTAGCAGCGTCCCAGAAGAAACCCGGTACTGAATGCCGGTAAGGAATCCAGTGGTGGTAGCCTTTGTAAAACCCTCCTACTGCGGCAAGAGGGTGCTTTTTGGATACCGAAAGGTAATGGTGGCAAAGTAAGCCCAGCCGGTTCCCAGCAACAACAGACAGGGTGGCATAGGCGGTCCATCCTGTCACAGATTTCTGGTGGCAAATGGTGGGATAACCGCAGGCGGCTTTTCGTGAACCAGTCAGGAGAGCCGAGTTATTCAGGAGACGAATAACTGCAGCCAGGAGAACGCACAGGATGTCTGATTACACCAACGTCTCCACGGCGGATCTTGAGACTTTGTGCAGTGCCAAGGGCATTGACATCAGCCATTCGCCAAACAGGGCGGAGGTGAGAGGCGCTGAGGGAATCACTCCGACAGCATGGTACTCCAGACGTACTGACAGCAGAAATTCCTGATCAACAGCCTGCAGAGACCTCTACCCAGCAAACGTCACCCGTACAACCAGCCCCTCTATACTATGATGAGCGCAGGGCTGCCGGGCTAAAGATCCAGCTGGCGGCCTTAGGGGACAACGCATATGCAGCTGTGCGGGCACAGGTCATCGAGGCATGGCGCCAAGAGGGAAGGGCACTAGCCTTACAGCCCAGGGGGGAGGCGTCCCCTAGAGGATCAGGACTGTTATCTTTACCTTGCCCTAAATTTGAGGACTGTGTTGGGAATATTGTTGAGCACATGCAGGTATTTGAAAGGACCTGCAGGCTACACGCTGTACCCAGAGAGGAATGGGTTAAGCATCTGGTGCCCACACTGCAAGGATGTGCAGTGGAGGCATACCGTAGGGTGCCCACAGAGGACTGTGCGGACTATGATGTAGTGAAAAGGGCACTCCTTAAACGGTACACTATTACCCCAGAGACCTATCATTTAAAGTTCCGGAACTTTACAAAGGACTTCCACGCCACTCATGAGGAGTTTGCCATCCTGCTGCGGGAGTTTGCCAGAAAGTGGGTGCGCGGGGCAGGTGCCCAGACAGTGGATGAGGTAATAGACTTGATGTGCCAAGAGCAGTTTCACCGACTGTGCGCACCGGAGGTGAAAGAATGGGTGCTGGACCGGAAGCCAGGCACCCTGGAAACAGCCACACAGCTAGCAGATCAATATGTGGCAGTGAGGCCACACTGGCAGAAGCGCCAGGTTAACAGCCAACCCCAAAGGACTGTACAATCAGGGTGACACCCCTCTTCTACTCACCCCCAAAAGCAAGTACCTAACCCTTCGGGTACCATTTGCCAGCCACCGCCCCGTCCTGTCCCTGGGAGTTATTAGAGACCACCGGAGCCCAGGCTGGAGAGAAAGTGGTACAGCTGCGAGAAAATCGATCATTTAAGGATGGACTGTCCCACAGCCCCAGCACCCCAGATTTGGGCCCCTACTCCTGGGGCCCGACTAACTTGCTTTACTGGTGAAGGTGAGCCACTAGAGACTGTTTTCACCCCTGCCAGCCCAATGGAGTGTGGCGTGTCTGAAGGTGACTCAGTGGAGAGAGTCACCTGTGTGTTTAAAAGACCCACTAAAAATATGTGGAGGAACCTGCATAGGCTTGTTCTCTGTTAGTTCGAATATTCAGTAACTTTTATGGGTGCACCATTTCTGGGTTGATGACTTTATGATAAAAAGTATATAAACACATTTGCTCTATTTTCCAGAAAGAATAGGATCACCCTGGTGCGATATAGTTTTTCTTTGTGTCTTAAAGTAATGAGGGTACTTGTCTAATGGATTATAGAAGGGGAGGAGCTTCAATTTCAGTGCCCCTCCTGTTGGATTCAGAGGAAAAGATTTAACATAAATACAAAAATTACATTTTATTGTACAATGTACTTAGCAATGTGAGGTATGCACATTCACACTCCTCCTCACCCAAGCAAAAATCTGGTATGGCCAAAAGGGTAAATGTTTATCCTCCGCATCCCTCATATCATCCTCAAAAGGTATGATTAAATCAATCTTACAATTTGATAAATAATAATAAAGTTTCAGATGTTTAATTATTATCTGAATTGCCAGTGTGGGCTAGTCAATACATAAGTTAATGTGTTTTTCTCATGTCTACAAAAAGCACCATTTTGACTTAATGAAAGGTTGTAATGGAAAAAATATATCAAGCAGGTAATGCTAGAGTACTGTTTACACAACTGTGACTGGATCACTGTTAAATAACCTTTGGTTAAAATGTATTTAAAGCAAATGGTGCAGGGCACTTATTTATGTAATTGTTATTTAAACTTATTTTCTTGTATTGTATGTATTCTGCGATAGGAAATCTTTATTTCTGAGACCAGGCTAAAAACTGTTTTTTCCTGTTCTCACCTTACTATAGGAAATGCCTATTTCCGATGCATATATCTGACACCAGGGGTGGGCTGGGCAGGGTTCCTATTAGGGCTGGGGGGTAGGCTGGCCGGCCGCCCCCCCGGATGCAAAATACAATACTTTCCACCGCAACTGCATCTGATGACATCAGATGCGGTCGCGTCAGCGCACAGGCGGCCGCATCACATGACAGGGGATGCGGCCGCGTCATCAATGACGCGGCCGCATTCCTTTTCATGTGATGCGGCCGCCTGTGTGCCCCCCGGCCACGCCTCTCCCAGCCCGCGCCTGTCTGACACAATGAGCCTGTGTTTACCAAGCCTTTGGTTTATTGTGATTTGGGATACTGGCTTGTGGTAAGTACTTTTGTTGTTCTGTGTGAATATGAATTCCAAACGGTCTGATGAAAGGCCATGTGTTAATTACATCTTTTGATGTGTGAGGTTTAACTTGGAGACAGAAAGGTTTAATTTAAAACGTGCTGCCACATTTCCTGCATCTCAAAGATGCAGGAAATCACAGCAAGGTTTTTAAGAATTTCATAGCGAAGTGTAAATTTTGTTAGCCTTGAAATGCATGTAAATTTCTGTTTCTGTGTTAATAGAGTACATCCTGTTTCTAAAAATAGACTATTTCTGAACTGTATAGAAGATGTGCTCTGTGAGCATATAAGTGTTCTTCTGAATTGTCATCTGACCTGATCACGCTGGTACCTTCCACCAGTATGTGTGAGCAAATAAACAATCTTGCTTCAAAGAACTGCTTGAAAACATCTTCAATATTGCTGTTTCCTGTGATCTACAGATTAGACCCTAAAATCTAATCCGTTCTCCGGCTGTGTCTGCCGTTTGGACCCAAGCGCTTCCAGTACCATCGCCTGCCTGCTACCTGCAGCCCTGGTTAGTGTGATAGGCCAGGGGGGATCCATCCACAGCATCCCTGATCCATAGTAAGAGGTCAGGAGTACCAGTTCGGGTACACCAGCAACGAGACACGCTAGCAGTGTCAGTGACCCAGAAGAAACCCGGTACTGGATGCCGGTAAGGAGTCCAGTGGTGGCAGCCTTTGTAAGCCCCTCCTACTGCGGCAAGAGTGCGCTTTTTGGATAACGAAATGGAACGGTGGCAAAGTAAGCCCAGCCAGTTCCCAGCAACAACAGACAGGGTGGCATAGGCGGTCCATCCTGTCACAACAACTATATAGCAAATACAGTGTGTGTGCTGGTGTACAGTAGTCTGGACTACTAATAATCACACAGAACATCCACAGACTTATTACCTTAGTGCAATCCAGGAAGAATGAGTAACCAAAGCTCCTTTGTAGAAGACTATAGACGTGTGACATTTGTTAGTGCACACTTATGGCCATACTTGCCAACTCTCCCAGAATGTCCAGGAGACTCACGCATTACGCGAGAGTCTCCCTGACTCCCAGGAGAGTGTGGCAATCTCCCTGATCGGCAAAATCCGGGTAAATTTGGCCCCGATGATGCGATTTTGGCGCCCCGCCCCCCTGCACAACCACGTCCCACCCGGCATCTCCCGGAAGCCCGAAAACAAATGTTGGCAAGTATGCTTATGGCTGCTTAAGAAAATTTGCGTAATTAACCAATTGGCGTATTTAACCAGTGGGCTTTAGTTCTTTGCTAAATTTCTTATGAATCTATTGTTATATATATATATTAAATAAATTGCCTAAATCCTAGGAAACATTGCTAAAACCATAGTTTAACATCCCTGTTTACATGTCACACAGTGACTGATGGTGACAAAATGCCTCTGTTCTGGTTCCTTGACCTTGCTTTTGGGCCCCTGTGGATTCACCCTACACAGTCTGATCTTACTGAACACCTCCAAAAAACAGCATCTTCATGTATGTAGTTGCATTTCTTTCCAGTGTTACTTCTATAGACCTCTATACACACACTCGTTGAAAATCACAACTTAATTTCAGTCATACTAAATGGGTTGAAGTGTGATTTAATTGTCCAGTTTCAAGCTGCAAAGCTGGTACATTCATTTTGTTATAATGTCATCATAGGTATCAGTATGCATTCATAATTGTTTCCCAAACATTTTCAAATGCTAGAATTCTCCATTTGTGTGTTGTAAAAGGTACACACTGATCATATGGGCAAAAGAATACACAAATATGAATGAAAATACAGGTTTTAAGCTTAATGCATCTTTCTGTTGCAGGAAAGTGAGACAGAGGCTCTTCATCAATTGAGTCATTACAACAGGTACAGTAGTATTCAACAGAACTATTTTTTATTTTCCTTGAAGAATTAGGAGTTCACTTAAATCCACATATTATAAATTGTATCACAGCAATTTACCAAACTACTATAAATGGAATTTTTTGTATTTTAAGCAAAGGAAATGCCCCACACATATTATCACAGCCCATAATAATAATTCCAGTGAAGATTATAAAAGTAACTAATAAGAAAACATGATACAGATACATAGTGAGCGCTTTTTAGGGTTGTAAGATACAATGCTGCTTCCTTAGAAATAGTAGACAAACAAGGGAGGGAGCGCAAAAAACCATATAAGATCATATATAAATGTATGTGTAAAAAAATGTTTATAGCTCTTTATAGAATGGGTGAAGGGAGGCTTCAGGCATAGAAAATAAAAAGACACTAGGGCAGAGGAAGACTTACCCTAACGCTGTCCCTAAAAATGAGCCAATAAAGTGTGGAAGTAAACTGTAGGTTCCAACACAACTGTACACTCCGATGGTGGAACGCACCAGGCTTTTTTTTGTTGTAACCAGTGTATATGCTGTAAAAATAAAGGTACACTTAGCACCAAACCTATTACTAGCATTACCTCAAATAGCAATCAAAAAACATTTTCTATCAAAACCCATTTAAATTGCAATACTGAAGGTGCTATATACATGTTGGAGTGCCCGTGCGGACTCCAGTATGTAGGCCGGACCAAAAGAAAACTTAAAGTCCGAATAATGGAGCACATTAACAACATCAAAAAAAGGTCTGACCACCCATAGTGTATCTAATCACTATTTACTACACCATAAGTCAAATCCAAAGGGACTTATTTTTGCTGGCATACAAAAAGTTAAACAAAATTGGAGAGGAGGAGATTTTACCAAATGTATTTCACAAGTAGAATCTAAATGGATTTTTCAACTTAAGACTCTTGCACCTTATGATCTCAATCTCAACTTTGAACTTAGTTCTTTTTTAAACTGAACGGTTTTAAATTGCATTTACATTAAAGTTCATTTTATATATATATATTTTTCTCTTTTTTTCTTTTTTCCCACTCAGTATTTTTACAATGAATTGTAGGAAATGTTGCCACCAATTGATTGAACAAAACATATGTTCTTATATTAATAAAGTTTTTTATTTTGAAGGCTGCTGACAGTATTTATAGCCTCATCTTTTAACAATTCCATCTCCCAACAAGCCCATCCTTGAAAAAGTCTGCTTAGCGGATGAAACACGTAGTACTACACTTTTGAAACACCTTCTCTAACCACGATCCATCCACTTCCGGTTTGTGGCCCACCCACTTCCGGTTTACGTTTCATGTTCATTCCACCATCTGTGTGTACAGTTGTGTTGGAACCTACAGTTTACTTCCACAGTTTATTGGCTCGTTTTTTAGGGACAGCGTTAGGGTAAGTCTCCATCTGCCCTAGTGGCTTTTTCTTTTCTATGCCTGAAGCCTCCCTTCACCCATTCTATAAAGAGCTATAAACATTTTTCTATACACACATTTATATATGATCTCATATGGTTTTTTGCACTCCCTCCCTTTTTGTTTGTCTAATAGGAAAACATGTTTGAAAAGTAAATATATATACGCTACATACATTTATTGGGTTTTTTGGGGTCTGCAGATTTCTCACCCATATGAAGCCTATATTTTTTCACGTTTACCAGGCTACCTGTGTGCAAGGTACCTTTCTGTACGGAATCATCATTTTACACCACAAATATTAAATAGAATTGCTCTGGTATTAATTGAAGCAATATTTGGCATAAGCAAGGCATTTTCTCAATTGTCTTCCTGAGACCATTAACCTTGATTTCTGAAATGTCTGATTTAGTGTATATTCAAAAGTGAAGCATACAGTTCTATGCATACTACTAATAATGCATTCCAGAAAATGGTTTAAACTAAAAAATATTTTTGTATCCACATATGTATTTCTTTGGTGATTCTCCTTCACTTTAGAACTGAAGTCACCTCTGGTGAGTAGTAGGTGCCTGAAATATTGAAATATAAAAGTCACTAATTAAACGAGCTTAACATTCTCCATGGATCAAGTAGAAAAGAAAGTCAGAGAATTGTCTGAAGAGTTCAGACAGAATATTGTAGATAAGCATGGACAATCTCAAAGCTATTTAATCAAGCTCCAGAAACATTGGTGTTCCCATTTTCAAACTGTGTTGCTAATAAGTTTAAGGCCCATGCAACTGTAGCCAACCTCCCTGGAAAAAGAAAACTTGATAAAAGATTGCAACACGGTAGAGAAAGCACCTTGATCAAAAGCAAACAGATTCAAGCTGACCTTCAGACACAAGGTACAACAGTTCAACTCGTATCATCCGCCGCCACCTCTATGAAAGGTTTTACATGGTAGGAGACTAAGGAAGTCCCCACTGCTGAGACATGAGAGCCTGACTGGAGTTTGCCAAAATAAACACCTGAACTAGCCAGATTCATTCTGGGAGAATGTCCTTTGGACAGATGAAACTAAATTACAGATTTTTGGTTAAGCACATAACCCCTATGTTTATAGAAAGCAAAGTGAAAAGAACACCTTCCCTACAATCAAACATGAA
The DNA here is from genome assembly GCF_038048845.1 of Mixophyes fleayi. Classification (NCBI taxonomy): domain Eukaryota; kingdom Metazoa; phylum Chordata; class Amphibia; order Anura; family Limnodynastidae; genus Mixophyes; species Mixophyes fleayi. The sequence continues at coordinate 206,662,578 of NC_134402.1, read as the reverse complement.
GGAGGTACTGAGGTTTTGTGCTGCTGACCTGCATCTGACACTCTGTTTTGAACGTGTGAAAGATCACATGACATCTGGAGATTAGCTGGCCATTTTAGTGAGTAATGTTTAACACAGTGTTCTGTTAGTAGACCAATGACCTTCAATAGAGATCCAGCTTTCTAACCCCAAACACACTTCAGAAAGCACCCAGGAATGATGCTGGAGAGGCTGCTTAATGGAAAGTTCATTCTTCCATATATAGTGGCATAGTCCCAGTCTAGCAATGCTGTGGTTGGAGTTCAGAAATTTCTCAATGATTCTACTACACCTCGATGTCCCTCTCTCTCCCCTCCACTCAAGGTTCTTCCTCCTTTTCACTCTGGAATTCCGATGGCCAACAAGCATCAGAAAAAGTTGTTTAAATAAATCTTCTCAGCTTCTACTTGCCAAATAGTCAAAGACTGGAAGCATCCTCGAGCTTCAACTGTACAGAGTTATCAACAGAGTTCAGCACATATATAAGATGGAATTTTTCACTCTAATTCCTTAATCGTTCACACCAAACTCAATCACCTACTACCTTTACTAGTTCTTCGCTACCACTCTTGCTTATTGTTTTATTGTTATCATATTTTTTCCAGAGAAATCTGATCAGCGCATGTTGTTTTCAACTTTTTAGACAAATGTTATACTCACTTTTCATGAGCTACTGATCTGTCACTCCTAAGTGCTCACTATATTGTTGTTCCATTGTTTTTGACACACTGTCCAATACTGCCACTAATTGTACAGTGCTTACCTTTAAAAACAACAACCAGGAACAGTTCAAAACAAGACACTGAACTATTCTGAAGTGTTCAGCAATCAATTTAAATCACATAGCACACCGCAGTTAGGAGAAAGCACCCTTCAAATTTGGGAGAACTGGAACAGTTTATAGAAGAACAGTGCCACATTACCAATAGAGAGATGCAGGAAGTTTATTCATGGATATAGGAAGTGGTTGTTTGCAGTTATTTTGACTTAGAGGCTGTGCAACCAATTATTAAATCTAGGGTGTCAATAATCTTCTCAATACCATCTCTTTTAGTTTTCGGAGTTGAAAAGACAGTCAGCATTCAGAACAAAACTCAAACAAATATATATAAACAGATAAAGAATTATGGCAACCAAATATTGCTCTTAATTTCACCTCCTGTTTTGAGGAAATTATATTAGTGATTTAAAAAAATGTGCAAGGGAGACAATATTTTTGGCTGCGACTCCATATATGGTATTTTCTCTTGTCTTGCATGACCAAAGGCGGGAGGATTGTTCCATATTAACATTATGTATTTTTAATTGTCGTTCATGCATTGTTTTTTATTATTATTATTATTATTATTATTATTATACGTTATTTGTTAGGCGCCACAAGAGTTCCACAGCGCCGTACATAGCACGAACAGTAGACTATACAGTGTAAAACATAACTGAACAGTAAACAAAAATACCAACACTTCAGAAGTTCCAAGCAGGCTAATGCAGTAAAGACGGAGCAGAAGAACAGGTATGGACACAATAGGGAAGAGAGCCCTGCTCAAATGAGCTTACATCCTAAGGGAGGGTGAACAAAACTCAGGTACAAAGGGAGCCAGTTGACGAATAAGGGAGAGAAAAGGGCCGGGAGGAGAGAGGGGAGAACGGGTTAGGTGGAAGGTTGGTAGGCTTTGAGGATCAGGTGGGTTTTGAGTGCCCATTTAAAGGATCTTAGAGTGGGAGATAGACGGATGGAGCGAGGGAGGTTGTTTCATTGAAGGGGGGGCTGCACGGGAGAAGTCCTGGATTCTGGAGTGGGAAGAGGTGACCAGAGTGGAGGAGAAGCGATGGTCATTGGCCGAGCGCAGGGAGCGGGCAGGAGTGTGAATGGAGAGTAGGTTAGAGATATAGGGGGCAGTAGACTGGGAGAGTGCCTTGTACGTGATGGTCAGGAGTTTGAAAAGGATTCTGTAGGGGATGGGGAGCCAGTGCAGGGCAAGGCAGAGAGAGGATGCGGAGGAGGAGCGGCGAGAGAGGAAGATGAGTCTTGCAGCTGCATTGAGAATAGAGTGGAGGGGAGCGAGGTGGGAGAGGGGGAGGCCGGTTAGGAGGAGGTTACAATAATGAGTGCGTGGATGATAGTTTTGGTAGCATCCTGAGAGAGGAAGGGCCGGATGCGGGCAAAGTTGGAAGCGACAGGTTTGAGCAAGAGATTGAATGTGGGGGGCAAAAGAGAGAGGAGTCGAGGGTAACGTCCAGGCAACGGAGTTGGGTGACAGAAGAGATGGTGGTGTTGTTAACAGTGATAGAGAGGTCATGGTGGGAGGGGAGCCTGGGCGGAGGAAAGACAATGAGTTCAGTTTTAGAGATGTTAATTTTGAGAAAGTGCGAGGACATCCAGGAGGAGATGGCAGAGAGGCAGTCGGATACTCGAGAGAGGAGGGTGGAGGAAAGATTGGGGGAGGAGATGTAGAGTTGGATGTCGTCAGCATAAATGTGATACTGAAGACCGAAGAAGGAGATGAGAGCACCAAGAGAGGAGGTATTGAGCGAAAAGAGTAGAGGGCCATGAACAGAGCCCTGAAGGACTCCAACACGGGGAGGGGGTTGAGGAAGAGCCATATAAGGATACAGAGAAACAGTGGTTAGCGAGGTATGAGGTGAACCAGGCGAGGACAGACCCAGAAAGGCAGAGAGAGAGAAGAGTTTGTAGTGGGAGGGGGTGGTCTACAGTGTCGAAGGCCGCAGAGAGGTCGAGGAGGATGTGTAGGGAGAAGTTACCCTTGGATTTGGTTAATAGTAGATCATTGGTAACTTTGGCCAGGGCAGTTTCGGTGGAGTGGAGGGGGCAGAAGCCTGATTGGAGGGGGTCGAGGAGGGAATAGTCCGAGAGGTGTCTGGTGAGGCGGATGCAGACAATCCTCTCAAGTAATTTAGAGGCATAGGGGAGAAGTGAGATAGGGCGATAGTTGGCAGGAGAGGTGGGGTCAAGATTAGTTTTTTTGAGGATGGGAGTAATAAGAGCGTGTTTAAATGAGGAGGGGACTACGCCAGAGGAGAGTGATAGTTTGAAGAGGTGAGCGTGGTAAGAGCAGGCAGTGGGAGAGAAAGCGTGAAGGAGGCTAGAGGGGATAGGAGATCGAGAGGACAGGTAGAGGGTGGAGAGGATAGAAATAGTGAGCAAACTTCTTCACCCAATGTGGAGCAGAAGGAGCAGCAGAGTTGGTTATTGGGGGGCGGTGTAGAGAAGAGGGAGGATGGAGAGGGATGGGAGGAGGAGATGTTCAGTCTGATGGCCTTAATTTTGGAAGAGAAAAAGGTGGCGAAGTCAGAGGCGGAGAGGGAAGGCGGGACAGGACGGGGTGGTGGAGAGAGTTGAAGGTGGCAAAGAGACGGCGGGGATTGGAGGAATGAGAAGAAATGAGGGACTTAAAGAAGGATTGTTTCGCAAGGGAGAGGGCGGAGCAGAATGAGGTGAGGATAAATTTAAAGTGAAGGAAGTCGGCCAGGGAGCAAGATTTCCTCCAGAGACATTCAGCAGTGCAAGAGCACTTTTGGAGGAAGCGGGTGAGTTTGGAGTGCCAGGGTTGGAGAATGAGGCGGCGGACGGATAGAGGAGGCTGGGTTGACAGCATCCAGGGCAGTAGTGAGGGAGAGGTTGTAGAGAGAGGACGCCTGGTCAGGGCAGGTCAGGGAGGGAAGAGGTGAAAGGAGAGTTTCGAGAGAGGAGGAGAAGGTGGTAGGGTCGATAGCATCACGGTTGCTCCTAGTAAAGGTAGATTTAGGCGAGGTGGGAGCCTGGGAGGAGGACAGGGTGAAGGAGAGGAGATGGTGGTCAGAGAGTGGAAAGGGAGAGTTGGAGAAGTCAGAGAGATCGCAAAGATGAGAGAAGAAGAGGTCCAAGGCATGACCAAGACAGTGGGTGGGAAGAGGTCCACTGAGTGAGGCCTAGGGAGGTGGAGAGGGTGAGAAGTTTGATGGTGGCCGGGTCAGAGCAGTTGTCAATGGGGATGTTAAAATCACCAAATATGATGGAGGGAAGGTCGGAGGAGAGGTAGTGAGGGAGCCAGGCAGCAAAGTTGTCAAGTATGAGGGAGGTAGGGCCAGGGGGATGATAGATGACAGAGACGCGGAGGTGGATGGGGGAGAAGAGACGGATGGAGTGAACTTCAAAGGAGGAGAAAGAGAGGGAAGGTATGGTGGGAATGACCCGAAAGGTGCAGCTAGGGGATAGGAGGAGGCCCACGCCGCCTTCCGGGCGCCCATCAGGTCTGGTGGAGTGGGTGAAGGAGAAACCCCCGTAGGAGAGAGCGGCAGGTGAGACGGTGTCAGAAGAAGAAAGCCAGGTTTCAGTGTTGGCGAGGAGGTTAAGAGAGTTGGAGATGAAGAGGTCATGGATGGAGGGGAGTTTGTTAAGATGGTCCTGGAGTTCCCGAGGGCACATGAGAAAGGAAGAAAGGGAAGTGGGGAGATTCGGATAAGATTGTCAGGGTTGATGGAGAGGGGGGGAGGGTGAGAGATGAGACAGTGAGAGTTGGGGCCAAGAAGGTGGCGAGGGGAGAGGATTGGTATAGGAGCCGAGCGGGGCGGCATGGTGAGAGACGGGAACAGGGAGCAACACAGGACAGAAGGAGAAAACAGGGTGAAGAGACAGAAGCAAGGAGCGTCAGAGGCACCGAGAAGAGGATGCAAGTGTACAGGTTACTATGAAACGAGGATAAAACAGTAGATGGGGACAGTACTAATAGCCAAATGACCAATAAAGCAGTAAGGTACAGCTGTATTGAGTGTTGAGCAAGGCAGAGCAAATAGGATAAATCAGAAAATAAAATGGTAAATGCAGAGCAAAACAGTCAGGTAAAGCTAGAGATAATACAATTACAGTCAGCGTAGATAACAATCAGGAAAGCAGAGTGATCACCAGTACAACCGGAGCATGAGTGTCCACGGGACCAGGATATCCAGGAAGGGTGTCCACGGGAGCAGGAGGATATCCAGGAAGGGTGTCTATGGGAGCAGAAGGATATCCAGGAAGGGTGTTCACGGGAGCAGGAGGCCCGGGATGAGAGTCCACAGGAGCAGAGGAGACCAGCGGTGGGTGGATGGACGGCTCTCAGGGGTGCACCGGGCAGGAACGGAGATCAAAAGCAGGCAATAGAACATGGAGTGGATGGACGGCTCTCAGGGGTGCACCGGGCTGGAACGGCGAGCAAAAGCAGGTACTAGAACGTGGAGGACCATCAGAGGCAGGCAGGCAGACCATCAGAGGCAGGCAGGACCGGAGGAGCAGGAAGGGCAATGGACTCCGGACCAGGAGGCAACAGTAGACTGGAACAGGAGACCGGACCAGGAGGCATCAGGAGCCTGGAGTCAGGAGGCCGAATCAGGAGCAGTAGAGAGCCATCGGGATATCAGCAGACAATCCGGACGGAAAGTGGACCCGAGCCTCGACCTGAGGTAGGAGGTAATGGCGGCAGGGGGGCCGAAGCAGGAACAGTCGGAGGCGGAAAGCAGGAGAGCTGCGTTATGTACAGCGTGCAGGTGACACAAGCAGGCTGCAGTGAGGCATCTTGAGCCAGGGACAGCTGGAGACAGCAGGACCCGAGAGTCCAGATCGGAGACAGCAGGAACGGGGAAAGGTAGGCCCAAGCCGCGGCCTGTAGTAGGCTGAAGTAGTGGCGGCCGGGGGCTGGTGAGGGAAACAGGTGGTAAGACCAGGGCTAAGTCTCACTCATCTTGGCGGTCGGGCGTCAGGACAAGAGCAGTGGAGGCCAAGTGGTTGCTGGATGGCTCTCAGCGGTGTAGGGACCAGCTCAATAGAAGGCCGAAGCCGCAGCCTGCAGTGGATGGAGGTGGCAGCGGCAGCCGAGATTCAGGCAGGGTTTGAGGAGGACGTAGGACGTAGTCATGAATGGGGCGTGCGGAGGTCAGTGGGAGACATCCCAGGTGAGAAATTCAGGGCCCAGGTGGATAACCAAGCAGGGCTCCAGCGGAACGCTCAGAAGACACGTCTGCACACCTCGAGGACGATTAATTCTATGTAGTGATCAGGGTTGCCAACTCTGAAATGAAAAACAAGCAACCGTTTAGTGAAAAACAAGCCCAAACCAATCCTAAAAAGCCCAAAATGAAGCCCAACTTACAAGGGACCGTCCTTTTCTAGAACACTAATTTTTACACTCAATCTCCATTTAGTAAACCTTTATAAACACAAGAAGACACATTTCTACACTGATATGGCAAAACAAGAAGCAAATGCAGTAAATTACCCTTTTGAAATGGGGGAAACTGACATGGCTGCAGATTCAATAATCATCCCCAAATACACACAGATTCTTATTAATCATAATTACACCACAGCATCGCCCGGCAAGTAAAAAAAAGCAAGATCCACAACATACGTGAACTGAGTAGAATGTATGCAAGGACACTGGTATGTCTGTACCAGACAGCCCCATGATATAACAGTATAAAAATAGGGCTCTGAAAGCAGTCATATGTCATGAGCAGCTACTGAATGGGAGGGGGGGGGGGGTGGTATATAGCAGTGTTACCTGCTGTAAGTGCAGTAATAGTACAGACACAGCACTTATTTCAGCAGGTTGTTGCAGATCCGTCTTCCTGTGATTTATTCCATGTCCTCCTCTGACTCCACCCACCAACAAACAAAAATGCCACTTTATTGGAGGAATATCGCTGCACCTGCCCATAAAACAAAACATGTGATTGCCCCAATCACTAAATGTAAACAGACCAAAGAAGAAAAAAAAATGCAGTCTGAGGAGACTATGGGGGTAATTGTATTATGGTGCGATTTTTTTCATCTCGCCGCAAATCGGAAAATTTAAAGGCAAGCCATCACCGCTTTAAATTTTAGCTGCCAAGTCGCCGATTTCCGGCGAGATGAAAAAAATCGCACCATAATACATTTACCCCCATGTGTGGGCAGTGTGTCCAAGCCCAAAAAGAAGCAACAAGCGGCAGCCTAAAAAAAACCGCAACTCGGGGAAAAAAAGAAGCCCAATTCCGCTTGTTAAAAGCGGAATTGGCAACTATGGTAGTGATATTCACTATATGTCAAAGCAGCCATAAGTCTTGGGTGTTGCCATCAATGTATATGTGTCTCAATATTCCTCTGAACTCATGGTACTACTGGTGAGTTTGCACATTTCTCTCAGATCAGGATTACACGTAAGCATAATTGAAAGTAAGAGATCTAGTTTTTGCATCAGATTATGAATATATCACCACACAAGTGCCGTCATCCTAATAAGTGGAGTCAATTTCAGAGTATACAATAAGTGGAGGAGTTTTGTCTGCGACCTCACCACTGCTATTTCTAGGGCTGCCAAAAAGACACTGGCTATGATCGGAACTACCAATAAGTATGTTAAGCCTGAATAGACAAAAAATATAAGTAAAGGTTAGAAGAGGCCAATACACATACAAGCTGGTTCATGTGTTGATCATAGCCAATTATGGCTCTGCCACGGCTGAACGGAAGATACCTCCAAACATTCCCACCCACAAGACAAACATGTCCCTGGGCTGGGGGTAGAACCCAAAAAATAGAACTTTCTGCCGAAATAAGGACAGTTGGGAGTTAGGGATTAAATTCCCTATATAAGGCTGCTCTCTGCCTCTTAGTTAGCTATTCTGTTATTCCACGATGGTGGCTTTATTTGGGATATAAAAAAAAATCCATTCTTAACGGTGATCTACTATACATGTAATAAATTTGGATTTTATCTTCTCCTTGTGGTATAGTGACAAGAATATTTATGTGCCACCAGACATCCACCAAGTTTTAAGTGTGAAGAATGTTAGAAAGAGAATTACTACATGTTGTCTTGTATTAGCTATCCTAGTCTATTAAGTTTAAAGGCCAATTACCAAGAAAGTCTCCCACAATGAAAATGGGGAAGTTAGATAGCATCATTCATCTCAATGTGTAGAACATAGAGAGCAAGTAGTGGAACGTACACTTTAATCAAAGACAATTGCTTTCAATCCTATAGTGCGCTTCAAAACTATATCTACTTTTCAGATCATTTTTTTATATTGTGTAAAATAGAATTTACTTTCTTTCTGACCAAGATGGTGACTTGCCATGACATGCATGTCTCATCCAAAGCCTTTTGAGAGCTATAATCTTTTGCCTGGTGACTTGTTTTTTGTAATAGTAGGGCATGTAATAAAATACCAGGGTACTTTTCACTAAGGCCCCGTATGTTACACAATATTAGATCTCTTACTACTTCCAGCCATGCAGTAGAGATTTACAATTACTAAATATCCTAAATGTGCATGTATTACCTTTTCACTTGAACTATGTAGATCATTGCTGCATTAGATATTATATCAATGGTTACATGAAACACACAAGTGCCTCAATCCACTAAGTAATTAGCAATCCATGCTAAATCAGTATATTGTGCAGGATAATGAAACTCTGACTGCTCACATGTCCCTCCCCTGGTAGCCCGCTATATTTTTTTAAAAAAATAAAACATATGTAAATTGACACAACACAAAAACAGCATGTTTTCCATTCAAGGAATTATAGTCTTTGGTAATTAGAGCAATATTATAAAAGCAATTTAGAGAAATTGTCTGTTACATTTGCAAGAGAACAAGATTAGCAAATTCACTGTTGCTTATGTTACCTATAATCATCAGTTATTTATATAGCGCCACTAATTCCGCAGCGCTGTACAGGGAACTCATTCACATTAGTCCCTGCCCCATTGGAGCTTACAGTCTAAATTTCCTAATATACATACACACGCACAGACACAGACAGAGAGAGAGAGACTGGGTTCAATTTTGATAGCAGCCAATTGACCTACTAGTATGTTTTTGGAGTGTAGAAGGAATCCAGAGCATGCGGAGAAAACCCACGCTAACACATAGAGAACATACAAACACCACACAGATAAGGCCGTGGTTGGAAATCGAACACAATATCTAGTGCTGTGAGGCAGAAGTGCTAACCACTAGGCCACTGTGCTGCACTAAAGGTTATTATCATTACAAAGTGCCACTGTAGTACTTGTCACTGCTTATTGATGCAAACAAATAACATACTATGACATGACAAAGAACATAAAGATGACCCTGTCCAAATGACAGGGTCTAAGGGAGGAGGCACTTGATATGTAAGATAGCAGAATACCATTTATAGCTGCTGGTGGGGATAAATGTTCATGCAACACACCAGTTCCCTGCTCTGGGGAGCTGATAACCATGGTAGTTGGCAATTATAGGTACAGTGCTAGCTCCTGGCTCTATGCAGTTTGTAACCACAGGCACAGTGCTAGTTCCTAGCATCAGGCAGTTTATTATCACAGGCACAGTGCTTTCGTTCTGGTCAGACAGTTGGTAAATGCAGTTATAGTGTTAGTTCTTGGCTCTGGGCAGTTTGTGATTGCATGTTTAAATGTAGAAAAGTTAATACTTAGATTCCTGGTCAGATTGGTAAATTCGTACCAGTGGAATTAATTGGGTTTGAAATGGGGCCTATTTTTAGCTGGGGCATTTAAAAATGTGCGGGGCAGCTCAGACCTAGTGCTAGATTTACTAAAAGGCGGTTTGATGAGTCGTAGGTTTTCAATTATATTAAAACTGTTGCATTTACTAAAGGCCAAACAGCCAGGAAACCACTTTAAAAAAAACACCAGTTTAACAAACCACCACATTAGAAATTGCTGTTCCGATTTTTAACATGATAAAAATTCAAACTGTCATATTTACTAAGCAAAACGGCCAAAGCAAAAGAGGTGGTTATGAGAGGCACCACTGACTTATGAATTATTGTGACAATCATTATTTATTGTCTATGGGCACATAATAATAATTAACCTTTGATTTTGTTTGTTTGTTTGTTTGTAGTATTGTATTATGGGGCAATATATTAAGTGGAAATATTATTTGATTGCTGACGGGAACAATAATTATTTATGATAAGGCAACACTTATTTTATGGCATGAGCTTGCACCCATGTGCCTGTTTGCACTTGTAGTGCACAAGTGTGCAATATAAATGATGCCCCCATCATGAAATAATGCCCCTTAATATAATATAATAACATTGCCCCATAAGTTATCTCTAAATTAATTTTGTGCCCATAATCAAGAAATAATGATTTCCACAATAATTCATAAGCCAATGATGCCTCCTCTTATGTTATGAATAGCAAGATAGCTCAATTAGAAGCAGTTTTTTTCTGGTGGTTTTGACTACACATCACACTTATTCAAGCCTCAAACCGCCCTATATTAATTTTGGTGGTTTGGAGCAGTAAACCACCGGAAATCTGTGGCCATGTGCAGCAGTTTAAAATAGTATTTTTAGTAAATCTGACCCCTAATGTCAAATAGAGCGAATAGTACTCCATGAACCGACATACATTTCCTCACTTGTCTCAAAATGTCTCCCAACTCGACACCTCCGTTCTGCACAATACTTGGGTCTCTCTTCCACTCTCATTCTTGGTTACAGGACTTTTTTCGGGCTGCACCCACTTTGTGGAATTTCCTCCCTCACACAGTAAGACTTTCCTCTAGTCTCCAAACCTTCAAGCGTTCTCTGAAAACCTACCTCTTCAGTCAAGCTTATGATATTCCTCAACCACCTGCTTAATCTCCCCTATTACTACCCTCTACACAGCTAACACAAGATAACAACCCTCTGACCAACATTGGTACACACACAGCCCACTCAAGTACTTTTACCTTTGCATTCTATCTGGTCCAGTGTGCAATATGATGTAGCACATGCCTTTGTGTTTCAAACTCCCATTGTCCCATAGATTGTAAGCTTGCGAGCAGGGTTCTCTTACCTCTCTGTCTGTATGTATTACCCAGTATTGTTTTATTAATGTTTGTTCCCAATTGTAAAGCGCTACGGAATTTGCTGGCGCTATATAAATAAATGTTGATGATGATGAATACTATTGGGAATTTCCTTTTGTTAATACCAGGTACAGCATTCCATTTGTATTTGTTTATGTAGACGTATTAGCCATATCTGACATGTGGTTTGCTCTTTGTGGCTGTCTACAGATCAACCTTGCCATACCACAGATGCAAAAGATTCATCATTTGTACCTAGTCTCAAGATATGGTGCAATTTAAAACAATAGTCTAATTTTGCAATATAAGTCTTCAATGACACCACACATTGTGACTGTATTCTGCTTCTAAGCAAATCATTTATTAATAAAATTATTTTAATAATAATCTTCTGCTGTGAAAAGTTCATGTGTCTTAAGCAGCCACTAAGCCATTATATTATTACAAGTTAACCCATGCATGATACTCATGCATTCTAGTCAAATCAAGCTACTTAAGGTCTTAAAAAGGTTCTTGTCATGCATTTGGGCCTAGCCCAGGCCACCTCAGGGGAAGAGCGTTACTTCCCGACGCAAGCGCCCTTTTTAATGTGTGTTCATGAGGTACAATTACCTCATGAAAATGAGTTTGACCCCTCAACTCGTAAATTTAGCCTTTACTACCCCTCCTACAGGGGGGAAGGGGGGATGATGGAAGTTAGCCGACATCACTATTCTAATTTTTTTGTCAAACAATGTCAGTATACCAAATTTCAGGTCAATTGGATGAGCCCTTTCTGAGAAAATAGTTTTTTCCATACACACTAACACACGCCGCTACACATGTGTGTTCATGAGGTAAAATTACCTCACGAAAATGAGTTTGAGCCCTCAACTCGTAAATTTAGGCTTTTACTTTTATATATTAGATAATGCTAAGAATTTAGTAGGTCAGTGTATAACTCTGCCCAGCAGGTGGCGCTGCAGCTTGTTTTGTTTTTTTTCCCACACACAGACTAACACACGCCGCTAGGCTTAAATATATTAGATATGACCTTGACTCTCTCTACTTGAAAGACTTTGTAGGATTACACAGATAGTGGGCAAATGCCTATAACCCAGAGTAGATTTTACAATTGTATTTTAACCATGTACAGATTCTTAATCAGCATACTGTCACTGCCTTATGGATGTTGCTGCTGTAACATTTCTTTTTCTAATGAGGTGTGCTTCGAAAGGCACTTGTACACGCATGCAGTGCACCTACTGTACATTGAATTTAAGATGCAATTGCCCCAGCTTTTAAACGCTCATACATCTGTATATTAAATGCACTGTCCATACACCTTGTTGCAATACTGGTCTGTCAAGCATTCAGGAAACAGAAAAAAATAGATGTCATGATGGTTCTCTCTCCTATTAGTTCACCATTTTAACAGCTACTCATGCTGTGTTGAGTACAACCCCGGCACATAGTATGCACACACTATGGGCCTGAGTCAATAAGGAGAGCAAAACATAAAAAAGGAGTAACTTTGCACGTGGGCAAAACCATGTTGCATTGGAGGGGGAGGTAAATTTAAAATGTGTGCTATCTGATAGCCAGTATTTTCCTTACGTGCAAAATAAACAAATTTTTTGCACTCTTTGCATTGTGACATGGTTTGTCCAGGAGCAAATTTACTTATTTTTTATTTGCTTTGCTCTCCTTAATGACTCAGGCCTTCTGTGTTCTGTCTACATGTCTGACTCCTATGGGGACTGGGGGGTGCGCACGGAAAACCCGCGATGTTGTGGTACCGTTATGACACTATACACGTGCAGCTGCACGTAATCGCGGGCACGAATTCTAATAGAATATGCCCCAATAGGTGCAAATATAGAAAGTCAATTTTTGTTGTTCTGACTTTTCTTGCTGCTTTTATTAGTGAGGTGAGTCAGAAAAGGCTCTGGATATTTATGCTTTGGGCTCCTGTTACATAATTTTTTTCTGGTGCGTTTCTTTGGAAAGATAGTACCGTATATACTCATGTATAAGCCGAGTTTTTCAGCACATTTTTTGTGCTGAAAAAAGCCCCCCTCGGCTTATACTCGAGTCCCACTTACCTGGTCTCCGTTTTCCAGTCTCCCCCGCTCATCTGCAGGCATCTGCAGCCTCTGTGGATCACTGTCAGCCACCATTTTATTGTAGCCCGTTTTTGTGTGTTCATTGCACATGGAACAATAAAGTTAAATGAAAAGGAGCCTGTCAGTCAAAGCTAAAGACCGGGACATTTCCATCTAGCCTCGCTGGTCAGAGACACATGTGAGTACCCTGACTTGTCCACTGCAATTATTTGCAGCAGTTTTATAAAGTCCAATATTTTCATTTTTTGTCACCTATTAATAAGTGTCTGAAGATTCTTTTGCATAACTGTGAAATCATTAAAAAGTCTAAAAACATCCCAAACTTCAAGTATAATAAGGGTTAAATCACACAAAGCAAATTGTATTGTTCTGTTAAAATGTTTCTTCCAGCAAACAAAATCAAACTTATCTTTATCTGAGCTATTATATCAAATTCTATTTAGTGTATGTGCAGCATCTTTTGCATTACTAAAGCCTAAATTACTGTACTGTTCTGAACACTTAGGAGTAACTGCTCATCACCTTCTAAAGGCGAATAAACTTAACTGGCACATGTATTTAGTATCCACAGACTGTTTCATTGATTTATATATTAATGATCTGAGTTGTCTTTAGTGAATGTTATTTATATCTGTGTTCACCTATTAGGTTTGATACCAAGTTTAACCATTTGTGTACAATTTATTAGGATATGGGTATATATTATGTACTTATATAATTTTATTGATGTTTAATAACAATAAATTTTGATATATTCATTTACAACCTCACGTTTCTATTATTGGGAGCCCAGTGTTAACGATATCCAGCACTGTTTTTATTTTTGAAACTTACCAGTAGCTGCTGCATTTCCCACCCTAGGCTTATACTCGAGTCAATAAGTTTTCCCAGTTTTTTGTGGTAAAATTAGGTGCCTCGGCTTATATTCGGGTCGACTTATACTCGAGTATATACGGTAAGTACATGGAGAATGCATATACAAATTTTTACCTTTGTTTAAATGGAGGGAGCAAAAGTGAAACCCAATAAGCAGCATGATTTAAAATATAATTTATAATATTGATATATAAAATATACTGTGTGCATGCATGTGTGTGTGTGTATATATATGTGTGTGTGTCTATATGAGTATATATATATATATATATATGTGTATAAATATGTGTATATGTATGTGTGACAGGACGGACTGCCTATGCCACCCTGTCTGTTGTTGCGAGGGACTGGCTGGGCTTACTTTGCCACCATTCACTTTCGTTATTTCGAATATGCCCCTCCTGCCGCAGTGGGAGGGGCCTGCTGCCACCACTGAGCTCCTTCTATGGCACTCAGAACCACGTTCCTTC